>NW_023994797.1:0-214468 GCF_015586225.1 Lucilia sericata
TATATTATGTGGTCATGGAAATTCGTGTTCGAAACTAATGCTTTGTGTTCCAGAGTTTTTGAAATATTGACTCCTAGAATCCAAGACAGGAAGCTCTATTAGCTATCCCAATGATGTGGTTTCAATGAGTTTCTAACTTATCGAATTGAAGAATGTTTCTCCGATTAGAACCACGTTGAAACCCAGAAAGTCATCTGCTCAGACGGAAAAAAAGCAAACAATTTTTGTTTTGATCTTTATAATCTTTTCAGTTTTTATCATATAAATCGTATATTTCAAACTAAACATTTATATTCATATCTTTGATGTAATACCTCCTTTAGTTATGAAAGAACCAATCAAGTTACTAGATTCGTATAATTCAAAACCATTAGTGAAATTTACACTAGGTACCGACATCAGCAAATATTTGTCTGTTACCGAAAGATTTTTGATTTCATAAAGAAAATCCTAAAAGACAAGAAACAAATCCATTACAGAAGCATCATCTATACCACAATATATAATAGTTTCTTACCTTTTCAAAAGGGCACTGATAGGGTATATTACTGGTCCTTCTCAACTCCAGCATAAGAGTTTGCAGCAAAGGTATTTCATAGTTGGTGCGTATAGCATCACAGGCATTCATTTTGATATTTATAAAATGTATATAATCTTTCTTGAAATGTGGCTTGACATCGATGAAATATCGTATATAAAACTGCTTGTCTAAATTCTTGGTGAATATAAGACGTGTCGAGAAGTTATAATGACTTGGTGCCAATTTATTAAAGTTGCACTCAAAGGTTTTTATAACATTTGAACTATTCAAACAGTTCAAAGAGTAAAATTCTAAATTCCAGCGTCTGGGTGCCTAAAATTAATGCGAAATTAATTGCTATTTAAATTAATTAAATGCGAAAAATACAACGTACTGAAGTTGTTTTGTAAAAACCTAAAATTATTATTAACAATTTGAAGAAAAACTTCGTTGACCTCATTTTAACCGGTTTTCAAAACTATTCTTAATGTTTAATAAATTTTAGTTTGTTATTCAACTATAATTAATATTTTAATCTAGATATTAGTTATTAATTAAATAAGTTTTAATTAAATAATAATACTTAGCTTTAAATGTTATTGGTACTTTAGCGCAATTGTGTAATTTTTCGCTACATTAACTTGGTTTAAATTGTTTATTTAGAATTATCTGGATTTTTAATCAATTTTACCACTTAATCTTAATCCGATAGTCGATATAATTGTGGAGGTGTCCTACACCTGAGATTCCATTATGAAGGTTGGGATCTATAATTTGTTAAACATAATGTATTGTAGTAATAGCGCAAGATTGATTTTCGATGGATGGTCCTATAGTGGTATTTGTGCCTAAAAGTCTGTGGATAAATTTATCCACAATGTCTGGAATTCACATATACTCTTCTGTAGGTTTCTAAGGTTGAATTTATTAGCTTATGGTTCTAGTAGCCTAATGCCCTTCCCACTAAAAACTTTGGGTCGGATAGTTGATAACATAGTTAGAAGTAAAGCGTAGATCATTACATAGAGAAGTTCTTCGATAGCAAGTTGTAGACACTTTCTTTCTCTATCAATTTCAAAGGCTTTTATCTAATCTATAGATTTGTTCCAGATTGAGAAAGTCCGAGATCTTTCAAAAGAAAATCTAAAATCTCTACCTATACTGAACTCCTATACTGAACATTCTTCTATAGCAAGTTGTACACACTTTCTTTCTCTATCGATTTCAAAGACTTTTTTCTAATCTATAGACTTGTTACAGGTTGAGAAAGTCCGAGATCTTTTAAAATCTCTGCCTATACTGAACTTCTATACTGAACGTTCTTGGACTCGACGATCTTTGATAGGAAACTAACATGGAAATACTGTTCTAGGTTAACAGATTGAAAAGAACCGAGATCTTTTCAAAAACGAATCGAAAATCCCCACCTATATTGAATCTCGGTTCTTGGACAATCTTTGATAGGAAACTAACATGGAAATACTACATAGAACTTATAAGGCAAAGGTGTTACCAGTACCGGGACTATAAGCTGGTATTGTCATTTTGGTGCTCGGTCATTCCTAAGAATCATCTATCGATTTCAAAGACTTTTTACTAAACTATAGACTTGTTCCAGGTTGCGAAGGTCCGAGATCTTTCAAAAGAAAATCGAAAATCTCTGCCTATACTGAACGTTCTTGGATTTCGACGATCTTTGAAAGGAAACTAACATTGAAATACCTGTTCTCGGTGATAGAATGAGAAGGACCCGAATGCTTTCAAAGAAAATCGAAAATCCTGCCTGTAATGAACCCCTGTTCTTGGACTTTGATAGGATCTTTTGATAGGAAAACTAACATGGAAATACTATATAAAACTTACAAGGCAAGATGTTACCAGTACCTCTAGTCTGTCGGGAGTGTAAACTGGTGGTTGTCATTAATTTCTAGGGCATTTTTTTTGGACTTCATTTGGACCTGGTGTCGAATTTTTTACCACAGTAAACTGGTGATCTGGTAACCTAACGTCTTTCTAACTCAAAACTTTGGGTCGGTTAGTTGATAACATAGTTAGAAGTAGAATAAAACGTAGATCAGCACTACATAGGGAAGTCCTTCGATAGCAAATTGTTCACACTTTTCTTTCTGTATCGATTTTAAGACTTGTTTCTAAACTATAAACCTGTTTGAGGTTGAGAAGGACCGCGATCCTTTCAAAAGAAAATCGAAAATCACCATTCCTTAGAATCATTTGTCCTGGGATCGAGATGTCACTTCGGGGTGTTGGCGAGTTTAAAGATTAATAACCGGTGAAATCTTAGACCCATAGTCACTCCCCAATATTGGTCATGTGTTGATGTGAAATGAATGATATACAGAATGAATCAGGTGTATATAACCTCGCGACAGCTATTAAACTTGTGTATCGAATATTTCCTTATACAAATGTCATCATAGAAATTCTGTTCTTTGTCAGGATATGTTCAGGTTTAATCAACAGAGACCATTCCATTTAGGTGTTGTTGTTTTTGATGTTTTTGCATCTCGAAAGTTTCATAAGTCCCTAGCTCATCCTGAGGTTGAAATAGTAGCGCCTTGATATAGGCTATTTGACAGGTATTTCATATGAAGCACTCGACTTCTGTTGTTAACAAACAATAGAAGTCTTCTAGCGCGTACCAGAGACAGAAATTGGAAGATATTGATTCCGGAAAGAGGATCACTATTAAATGGGACATTAGAGTATTGAACATTACTGTTTATCATCTCGGAAATATACGGTACTGGAGGGAGATTGCTCTACACGAAGTCTATCCGTATACACAGAGGCTCTAAACGAGGGGAATGAGTAGAGGGGTATTTTCATTCTAGAATTTGGAATCAGGATTACTTTCAGAATCAGTAATGATTGTAATCGAATCCAGGCCGAAATATCACCCATAAAAAGGATGGAAAACTTGCTCTGGTATCATAATATATCGAACAGAGATATCCTAATCTTTACCGACAGTCAACCTGCAATCAAGTCCCTGACAGGTGTATACTCTACATCACGACTAATCCAGGTATGCCGGACATCCTTATATAGATTGGCAAGACATTCAAACATTGTACTCGTATGGGTACGAAAATACAATTGTATCGCTAACGAGCTCGCGAAAACGGGTTCACAATTGTCCGACTCGGATATAGACCATTTCTATGGTACTCCGATAGGATTAAACAAAATACTTAGAGATAACATGTTCTATGAACTCTTTCAGGCAAGATGGAGAAATTAACCAACTTGTATTCAAACAAAAAACATATGGCTAAAGTTGGATAAGGAGCACACGGACCATCTTCTGAGATATAGCCAATCCCAACCCAGCGAAATAATAGCTGTCATCACAGGGCACTGTGGATTTATTTGGCAACAACGCAATGAGATTTGAGTTACCTTACTGAGGAAGATGAGGAATCAATTGAACATCTTCTTTTTCGGCGTGCTGCATTGGGGACTATTCGACTCCGATATCTAGGACATTGATTTCTGGAAGAGATCTCAGAGTTGTCTTGGACTAGAATAAATAATCTAAACAAAGTCCAACAGCACTGATTAGTAGCATTTTCGAGTCCAAGACTCTTTCCTTTTATGTTTTAATCATTCACTGTCTGTCTTAATCTTCATCTCTCAGTCTCTACTGTTAACCGCTTAAATTCCTCTTTTCAATGCATCTTTACTATTGTCTCTTACTAGAACTTCCACTTTCCTCTTCTTCTTTTCCCTTTAATATAATTACAGGTATCACAAAAGGACCAACGTGTGTATCTACTGCTGCCTGTATAACCAAGAAACCTACTGTTACACTGACAGATTTCATTTGGGAATAGAACGGGCATGGGAATCTACATTCTAGAACAGAAGACCAGCTTTCATGCGGATTGCTTAAAATGGTCTTAATTAAATATGGCACAGACAGATGCTCAGGGAATGAAAGGAATACCGATAGTATGTGTATGAGAGAAATGTATTGAAGATGCAAGAAGGTAGTTGACCCATATTGTCTAATGGAGTTATAGTATGGTGGCAAGCAATGGAGCATACTTCACACTGTGCAACCATTGAGTGCACTATGAGAAATATTGCCATCCTTATTACAGGAGCAATAAAGACAATGCCGACCAAAGTAGTGTTTACCATGTTAAACTGGCTACCAGCTATCTTAATGGCCGTTTAACTTGCCCTCAACTCTGCGATCAGACTAAATGCCTGTGGCTCATGGTGTGGTCACAGAAATTGGGGGCACTCAAGAATTATAAAACAATTCGAATCACTGTATTTAAATGTTGATTATTGCATTACGAAGCCCAACTTCGATAATGGTTTTTGTGCAAGGATTCCACATAGGAGTTTCGAATTAGAGCCCCAACCACCTCCAGGTGTAACGAGCGTTTACACTGATGGCTCCAAGAGAAGTGGAAAAGTGGGTGATGGTTTCTTTATTGAAGGAATTGGTATTAAATCGTCCTTAAGACTGCCTAACTATGGTAGTGCTATGGTAAACGAGCAGCGAATTGGCTAAGGTATTATTGCATATCGGGTGATATATGTATATATACTGATAGTAAAGCTGCTATCAAAAACATAGCGGGTGTCTTCACGACATCTACGTTAATCAAGGAATGCCAGGTATCTCTAAAAGAGATAGCGAGACATTCTAGGATTACGCTAATATGGGTCCCTGGCCACGATAAATGTCAGGGTAACTGTATAGCTTATGAACTAGCCATAAACGGCGCGCTGTTGATTGAGGAGGAAATCGACACCTATCAGGTGGTTCTGTGAAACCACTTGTCAGATCTGGAGGTCTATTTCGCCTCTATATGATGTTCTCAGATCAAGGCTGCTTATAGGTTTTCGAAGATAGCATATAAGAACTCTTGTATCAGTAATTACAGGACACTGTAGGCAATCACGCCAGAAGACTAGACCTTACATATAATGACTACTGTAAAAGTTGTCATAATGAGGAAGAAGATAAGACGGTATCATATATATTCTGCTATCACTTTGGTGCTCCCATGGAGGAGCTTTCTGGGATAGATCTGAAGAATATCCAAATGAAACCGGTTGGTTTAGTTGTGGAAGTAGAGAGTGACATTAGAACACACTTCCTGCGACCACAAGGGTAACACAACGTGACCAACTTAATGGACCCAAGTGAGCTGCTGCTTTTATAGCAGCAGCCCTCGGTACCTAACCTAATGTATTGAAGATGGTAAAGTGGGGCGTTGGATCTACTTCTCTGCTATTTCAAAGTCTCTGTAATTCTATTACAGAATATAGACAAACGATGGCTTATTCGAATGAAAGTGATAACGAGTGTATCAAACAGTAGCACAAAAGCACAATACCCTCCCCTCTGTAGTAGTGTTGGGTGGTAAAAAATCATCAACCAAAACGCTTATTGTTTTAATTATTATGACAGTACTTAATGGTTAAAGCAATGAAGTACATACATGTTTTTGTAAATTAATTACAAAATAATTTAGTTTATTTTATTAATATTTTACATTAAATATTTATTATTAATTTCAATTCCATTGACTTTTGTTTTTCACAATAGTTACAAACATCAGTTACATACAAAATGCGGTCGTTTAAAGTATTATATTATTTAATTCTACTGAATTTGTTTTTAGTGAATCTTCAGGTATGACTATAAAAGTCAGACTCAGTCAGATGACTTTAAAATAATTACTATTTCCTTTAATTAGGCTGTGAAGAGACGTTTCAGTTTAGAATTCAACAATTTTACCTGTCAAACGTTTAGTAACCATTTCAAACAAATCGACTGCCATTTCAAGAAGCTCTCTAATGATCATTACGCTTTCACTGAAAGCTTTATCTGTAATAGAGACATGGGAAGTGAAATAAAATTTCGCATATGGATTGATGTAAAGCAGCGTCTCTTGCAGAAATATGTTCGATTTATTGATGTAAAAATTGATGCTTGCAGCTTTTTAACGCAGTCGTTTGATCAAAAGTTTTTAAAGATAATAATGGCGGAATATAAGAGAACCACAAATTTACCCGTGCAATGCCCATTTAAGGGTGTAAGTAATTGTTTTATAATTTTATCTATTTCTTTTTTAAACTATGGCGTTTTATCTTTCAGAATACTCTCTACAAAATGGAAAATTTTTCTATAAAAACGGATTATTTACCGGCTTATGCTCCAGAATGTGATTTTACTTTTGGTTTTGATTTTTATGATGGTAATACTGTTTTCTCAAGCTCTAGAGTTGTGGGTTCTGTGGTAAATAAATGATTGTTGTAAATTTTTATAGCGAGTTTTTTGAAAAGTTATGACGACTTATATTAGTCATTTTCCGAATGTTAATTTTATAATCTCCATATGTGAATTAAACAAGACTCTATATAGATCCACCTTCCTGTTTATCACAGATCAAAGAGGTATTGAGTCAAAATCTAATACAACAAAGTTAAATAGTTTGTTTCTTTTACAAATATTTTTTAATCAGAACATGTTATTATTTACATTTCACAACTTATAACTAATCCCGCGAAGCCAATTGGCTAGTCTGAAAGATGTGGCTAGCACATAAATGTTTCAGGTTTAAAAATGTGTAGATACCATTGCTTTCCCAAAAATTACAATACCTATTTCACTTTTCTTTTGATCTACTTGATACCTCTTCTTCTATACGTCTTCTCGTGTTAAATGAGTGGTCGAGTGGTTTCAGGAAGCATTTGTCAGTGTTGTTTTAGTGCTGTGGCGATGATGTTTATTGACTGATTTCCCAGCAGTTTGGTCGGACGGTCCCGAACTACCTAACACTTAGGGTGACCCCCTAGCTACCGACTACCCAGGTGACCAACAGCTATTTTAACAAGTGCATGTCCTACGAGGAAGTTAATCGTCACCCAATAGATAACGAAGAGGTAGACAAAAAGCTTAAGTTTTTGTTTTAAGTGTCCACACTCTCGCTTATAGAGGAGACACTAAAGTGACGATTATCTTCCATCAAAGAATACAACCGAACGAAAGGCGAATTAGAGCCAACTGGGTGGTTAGACGTTACTGGAAATCGCTGCCTATTTTGGATGCTTTGACTCTTTGCCGAACTGCTGGGTTGGGATGGTTGAGTGTGCATGTTGGTGTTTGTGCTGGTGTTTAAGATTGTGTTAGTGTTTGCGTAATTTTTGATTTCGTTAGTTAGTTAGTTAGTTAGTTAGTTAGTTAGTTAGGTAGTTAGTTAGTTAGTAGTTAGTTAGAGTTAGTTAGTAGTTAGTTAGTAGTTAGTTAGTAGTTTAGTTAGTTAGTTAGTAGTAGTTACTTAGTTAGTACTTAGTTAGTTAGTTAGTTAGTTAGTTAGTTCGTTAGTTAGTTAGTTAGTTAGTTAGTTAGTTAGTAGTTAGTTAGTTAGTTAGTTAGTTAGTTAGTAGTTAGTTAGTAGAGTTAGTTAGTTAGTAGTTAGTTAGTAGTAGTAGTAGTTAGTTAGTAGTTAGTTAGTTAGTAGTTAGTTAGTTAGTTAGTTAGTTAGTAGTTAGTTCGTTAGTTAGTAGTTAGTAGTTAGTTAGTAGTAGTTAGTTAGTAGTAGTTAGTTAGTAGTTAGTTAGTTAGTAGTAGTTAGTAGTTAGTTAGTAGTCGTTAGTTAGTTAGTTAGTTAGTTAGTTAGTTAGTTAGAGTTAGTTAGTTAGTTAGTTAGTTAGTTAGTTAGAGTTAGTTAGTTAGTATTTAGTTAGTTAGTTAGTTAGTTAGTTAGTAGTTAGTTAGTTAGTTAGTTAGTTAGTTAGTTAGTAGTTAGTTAGTTAGTTAGTTAGTTAGTAGTTAGTTAGTTAGTTAGTTAGTTAGTTAGTAGTTAGTTAGTTAGTTAGAGTAGTTAGTTAGTTAGTTAGTTAGTTAGTTAGGTAGTAGTTAGTTAGTTAGTTAGTAGTTAGTTAGTAGTTGGTAGTTAGTTAGTTAGTTAGTTAGTAGTTAGTAGTAGTTAGTTAGTTAGTTAGTAGTTAGTTAGTTAGTAGTTAGTTAGTAGTTAGTTAGTTAGTTAGTTAGTTAGTTGTAGTTAGTAGTTAGTTAGTTAGTTAGTTAGTAGGTTAGTTAGTTAGTTAGTAGTTAGTTAGTTAGTTAGTTAGTTAGTTAGTAGTTAGTTAGTTAGTTAGTTAGTTAGTTAGTTAGTAGTTAGTTAGTTAGTTAGTTAGTTAGTTAGAGTTAGTTAGTTAGTTAGTAGTTAGTTAGTTAGTTAGTTAGTTAGTTAGTTAGTTAGTTAGTTAGTTAGTTAGTAGTTAGTTAGTTAGTTAGTTAGTTAGTTGAGTTAGTTAGTTAGTAGTTAGTTAGTTAGTTAGTTAGTTAGTTAGTAGTTAGTTAGTTAGTAGTTAGTTAGTTAGTTAGTTAGTAGTAGTTAGTTAGTTAGTTAGTTAGTTAGTTAGTAGTAGTATTAGTTAGTTAGTTAGTAGTTAGTTAGTTAGTAGTAGTAGTTAGTTAGTTAGTTAGTTAGTTAGTTAGTTAGTATAGTTAGTAGTTAGTAGTAGTTAGTAGTTAGTTAGTTAGTTAGTTAGTAGTTAGTTGTGAGTAGTAGTTAGTTAGTTAGTTAGTTAGTTAGTAGTAGTTAGTTAGTAGTTAGTTAGTAGTTAGTTAGTTAGTAGTTAGTAGTTAGTAGTTAGTAGTTAGTTAGTTAGTTAGTTAGTTAGTTAGTTAGTAGTTAGTTAGTTAGTTATTTAGTTAGTTAGCTAGCTAGCTACATCAACTAACAGGACAAATTATATTTTCCAACTGAACTATGGTTCAGGGATTTGCGATAATGATATTTTAATAATTTGTTTTTAATTAATGTCTACGATGCATTTGATTAATTACTTCGATTATTGTCTTCTCGTTATTTAATCAAATTAATTACAAAATAATTAATAATCTTGTTTTCAATAAAATAACAATAATGAATTCGAACTATTTAAATTTACATTTGTTGATCGGAAAAGGTTACACATAACAGTTACAGAGAAGATAATGTCGATTCAGCTATTAAATTTCTTAATCCTTCTGAATTTATTTTTTCTTAATATTCAGGCAAGATTATTAAATAAATTATCAATTTATTTACAAATTTCTATAATAATTTACAATATCTAGTGCGCCAGCAGGCGTTTCAATTTGGAAATATACAATTTTACTTGCCCAGCATTTGGCAAACGAGCCAAACATGTCGAATGCTATTTTCAAAAGTTTTCCAATAAACATTATACATTCACCGAGGGTATTATATTCGATCGAGATATGAATAGCGATTTCAAAATACGCGTTTGGATTGATTTAAAACGAAATATTAAGCAGAAATATGTTCGTTTTGTTGATGTCAAATTGGATGCTTGTAGCGCTATATCGCATGGGTTTGAGCAACCGTTTTTAAAGACTTTGGTAACAGAATATAAGAAAATCACGAATTTACCAACACGTTGTCCTTTCAAAGGTGTAAGTTATTTGCTGTTTTTTCTGTACTCATGTGTTATTAATTATTTTTATATATTTTTCAGAATTTTTTATATAAAATGGATAATTTATCTTTTAAAACTGATTATATACCTGCTTATGCTCCGTCATGTAATTTTACTTTCGGTTTGATTTTTATGATATTAATACGATTTTTTCCAGTTCTAGAGTTACTGGTTCAGTAATTAATACATAATTTGGTTTAATTTTTCGGTATTTTAAATATTATAATTAATAATTTTTTTTATCATATCTATATAAATGTTTGAATGTGGCCAATATTTGCCATTTTGTTTTTATTATATGGACTAGGGCAATTATGGACCGATCCAGAAATAATTCTGTATAATGATTGATATATACAAAAAACACATTCTTGTAGAATTTCATAGAGATAGCTGAATTCATCAATGAAATACAAATGCGGTTTTAAGTAATTTTCGGAAGGGGACCTTGTATTACGGGTCGATAGAGGAAACATTTTTGATTTATTTATACACAAAACATATTCATGTACAATTTTATCACTTAAATATCAATGAATATGTGCTTTTAAGTGGTTTTCGGATGTGGACCTTCCTATGACCAATTATGGACCAATATAAATCTACATTGGTTATATTTTTCTTATATACAAAATTTTGTGTTAATACCGATATATTTAAAGAATTATTCGCGATAAATTTATTTCTGGAAATATGCACCTTTGTATGAGGACTATGGAATTTTTTTTTTTTGATCGATTTTGATTTATGATTTTGAACATAATTGACCCTTGGTAGAAAAAATATCAAAAAATATTTGCGGTGAATTTGTTTGACCTCCTTTGCTTAGTTTTAATGTGAGCGAGTTTTACACAGACAGACAGACAGATGGACATAGGAAAATCGACTCAGAATTTCCCAAGGTCACGGAGTATATTTACATTCTGTGACTAGTTTAAAGACAATAGATAACGCAACATTAAACCAGATTGATGTTGTGACGAATACTCATATCCCTAGAGTATTCTCATCATATATGACTTACCCCAGTGCATTCCTAGACGTTATATGTGCCCAACCACACTATTGAGATGGCTCTGTTGATTCCAGTATACGTGCACTTTGCTCGAGTGCTCGAGCTATCTAATCTCTTGCGCAGTAGTCCCGTAGGGGAAGGTCAGGTTTCATGAGCAAGCTCAATATAAGCGGGACCAGGAAAAGGCAATCACTAGTTTAAAGACAATAGATAACGCAACATCAAACCAGATTGATGTTGTGTCGAATACTCATGTCCCTAGAGTATTCTTTTCATCTATGACTCACCCTAGTACATTCCTAGACCTTATATGTTGCCCAACCACACTATTGAGATGGCTCTGTTGATTCCAGTATACGTGCACTTTGCTCGAGTGCTCGAGCTGTCTAATCTCTTGTCGCAGTAGCCCCGTAGGTGAAGGACAGGTTTCATGAGCAAGCTCAATCTAAGGCGGACAAGGAAAAGGCAATCACTAGTTTAAAGACAATAGATAACGCAACATCAAACCAGATTGATGTTGTGCCGAATACTCATATCCCTAGAGTATTATCATAATCTATGACTTACCCCAGTGCATTTCTAGACCTTATATGTCGCCCAACCACACTATTGAGATGGCTCTGTTGATTCGTCAACAGCACCTGGAGGACGAAAATTCGTCACTCCATCCAATAAAATTTAGAATCAGTCTAGTCCATCAGATACAGGTAAAATCATCGAACACCAACGCATACCCAATATTTGCATTATCAGCTCAAATCCAACATTTTATCAATCCACAGCCTTGCTTTGTGATTTGTACCGTTCCTAGAAACTAGGAGCGGTAACAGAAACTTCTCCCGAGAATTTATATTTCACCATGTATCAATCTTTTAACCAAGCGCCCCCTTCCCGCGAATTTGGGTTTAAACACAGCCAATATCGAGGGAAGCTCAACCAACTGACCTGCGGGCAACTGTCCACCCGTAGTATCTGATTATGTGGTGTTCTGGTTAGACCTCATGTCAAATCATACCAATGACTAGCCGAAGAGTGAAGTGACATCACTAGTTTATAGTCCCGGTAGACTAGTGGTACTGGTAGCACCTCTTTACCCCGGTATTGAAATACACCAAGATGATGGTCTTTCATCAAGGAAACATGACCTGGGGTAGCTATATATATATTAGGAGCTAGATGAGAACCTTTCATCAAGAAAACATGAGCCGGGGAAGATACGGCTTGACAGTGACTAGAAAAGTTGTTGACATCTCCTCCATCATGGTCACTGCTATTATATTACATAGATGAGAACTAGACCACACAATCATCGCCATTCTACAGGTAGACTCTGTTCATCAGATCGTACATGATCGTAGAGTCTGTAAGTATTATGTTTTGCAACGGTTCTATCAGGTATCTACTGATGACCCGTAATCCAGTACAGTCCTATTACTGAAGAATTCGCTCTCTCTCTCTCTTTAAGAGATATTCGCTTGATGAAATCAATTTTCTGAAGACCGAAATCAAAATCTTCAATAATTCTATCAGATATGCTTTCGAGAAGTTTTAAGATTCGTTAAAATCGAATATAGATTTCTTACTAGTTATAACTAGTTCAGTCATGGACTACACTTTCCATTCCATTAAAAAATGAAACTAATCATCGATCAATTAATGAACGGAACTTTAAAGCTAATAATATTACAACATGACAACACTGTAGTGTATTTCAGATTCCAGACAATTCATGCTGATAATTCATTTTTAATAAAGCCATTAGTCGATGTGATTTTCTTGATAACCCCCTTTTTGTAATATAGACTAAAAAGTTATAATAATTTTAATTACACTAAAACTAACATTAAATATCCATTAGCTGGTGATTCTATGTTTTTAACAAATTTATGAACATAGTTGCAAACAACTATTACAGCCCAAATAATGTCATTTAAAATATTTATATTTTTAATATTTTTAAGTTTATTGCTAAAATCTCAGGTAAGTTTTTTTTCACACAGGCTGATCATCAATAATATTTTCAAAACTTTACTTAAATACTTATTTAGTGTGCCAAAAGGCGTTTTGAGATGGAATTTTATAACTATACATGTCAAGCATTTGCCAAGCGTCTCAAACAAATCGATTGTAGTTTTACAAAGCTCTCCAATGAGCATTATTCCTTTACCCAAAGCGCTACTTTTGATAGGGACATGGGTAAAGACTTGAAAATACGCCTTTGGATTGATGTTAAGCAACGACTTTTAAAGAAATATTTTCGTTTTGTTGATGTCAAATTAGAAGCATGTGATGCTTTAACTCATACCTTTGATCAACAGTTTTTAAAGATGATAGTAACGGAATATAAAAGAACCACTAATTTGCCGACTCAATGCCCATTTAAGGGAGTAAGTTAAATATTTAATATAAGTATAAGTTATGCTAAAATAATGATTATTTCTTTTCTCAGAATTACCAATATAAAATGGATAATTTTTCCATAAAAACGGAAAATTTTCCTGCTTATATGCCCGAATGCAATTTTACTTTTGGTTATGATATGTACGATGTTAACACCATGTTAGCCACTACTAGAATTACGGGTTCTATAGTCAATAAATAATTAAGGTTAATTTATATTATAATTTTTATCTTAACAATAAATTTGTAATATCAAACAACCTTGAATTTAAAGTTTTTGATGTGCTGCCAAGGAGCAGCACATTTTGAAGGAATTTCGTAAAAGAAAAATATATCTGTAATTTATAAATGGTTAGTCTGATTTTAATGAAATTGTAAGCCAATTAAAACACTGGGGTCTATAACTGGGGAATCCGAAGCCAGGAAATGTTCAATATGTTTATACCCTATTGGGGGAGGGTATTATGCGTTTGTGCTGATGTTTGTAACGCATAAAAATATTGGTCCTACACCCATATAAAAATATTGGTCCATGTGAACTTTGTGCGCAAGCTACAAGCTACAATTTTCGAGATGTTGTGATAAAATTTGGACCATAGTTAGTTACGTTAGTTAGTTAGTTAGTTATTAGTTAGTTAGTTAGTTAGTTAGTTAGTTAGTTAGTTAGTTAGTTAGTTAGTTAGTTAGTTAGTTAGTTAGTTAGTTAGTTAGTTAGTTAGTTAGTTAGTTAGTTAGTTAGTTAGTTAGTTAGTTAGTTAGTTAGTTAGTTAGTAGTTAGTTAGTTAGTTAGTTAGTTAGTTAGTTAGTTAGTTAGTTAGTTAGTTAGTTAGTTAGTTAGTTAGTTAGTTAGTTAGTTAGTTAGTTAGTTAGTTAGTTAGTTAGTTAGTTAGTTAGTTAGTTAGTTAGTTAGTTAGTTAGTTAGTTAGTTAGTTAGTAGTTAGTTAGTTAGTTAGTTAGTTAGTTAGTTAGTTAGTAGTTAGTTAGTTAGTTAGTTAGTTAGTTAGTTAGTTAGTTAGTTAGTTAGTTAGTTAGTTAGTTAGTTAGTTAGTTAGTTAGTTAGTTAGTTAGTTAGTTAGTTAGTTAGTTAGTAGTTAGTTAGTTAGTTAGTTAGTTAGTTAGTTAGTTAGTTAGTTAGTTAGTTAGTTAGTTAGTTAGTTAGTTAGTTAGTTAGTTAGTTAGTTAGTTAGTTAGTTAGTTAGTTAGTTAGTTAGTTAGTTAGTTAGTTAGTTAGTTAGTTAGTTAGTTAGTTAGTTAGTTAGTTAGTTAGTTAGTTAGTTAGTTAGTTAGTTAGTTAGTTAGTTAGTAGTTAGTTAGTTAGTTAGTTAGTTAGTTAGTTAGTTAGTTAGTTAGTTAGTTAGTTAGTTAGTTAGTTAGTTAGTTAGTTAGTTAGTTAGTAGTTAGTTAGTTAGTTAGTTAGTTAGTTAGTTAGTTAGTTAGTTAGTTAGTTAGTTAGTTAGTTAGTTAGTTAGTTAGTTAGTTAGTTAGTTAGTTAGTTAGTTAGTTAGTTAGTTAGTTAGTTAGTAGTTAGTTAGTTAGTTAGTTAGTTAGTTAGTTAGTTAGTTAGTTAGTTAGTTAGTTAGTTAGTTAGTTAGTTAGTTAGTTAGTTAGTTAGTTAGTTAGTTAGTTAGTTAGTTAGTTAGTTAGTTAGTTAGTTAGTTAGTTAGTTAGTTAGTAGTTAGTTAGTTAGTTAGTTAGTTAGTTAGTTAGTTAGTTAGTTAGTTAGTTAGTTAGTTAGTTAGTTAGTTAGTTAGTTAGTTAGTTAGTAGTTAGTTAGTTAGTAGTTAGTTAGTTAGTTAGTTAGTTAGTTAGTTAGTTAGTTAGTTAGTTAGTTAGTTAGTTAGTTAGTTAGTTAGTTAGTTAGTTAGTTAGTTAGTTAGTTAGTTAGTTAGTAGTTAGTTAGTTAGTTAGTTAGTTAGTTAGTTAGTTAGTTAGTTAGTTAGTTAGTTAGTTAGTTAGTTAGTTAGTTAGTTAGTTAGTTAGTTAGTTAGTAGTTAGTTAGTTAGTTAGTTAGTTAGTTAGTTAGTTAGTTAGTAGTTAGTTAGTTAGTTAGTTAGTTAGTAGTTAGTTAGTTAGTAGTTAGTTAGTAGTAGTTAGTTAGTTAGTTAGTTAGTTAGTTTAGTTAGTTAGTTAGTTAGTTAGTTAGTTAGTTAGTTAGTTAGTTAGTTAGTTAGTTAGTTAGTTAGTTAGTTAGTTAGTTAGTTAGTTAGTTAGTAGTTAGTTAGTTAGTTAGTTAGTTAGTTAGTTAGTTAGTTAGTTAGTTAGTTCGTTAGTTAGTTAGTTAGTTAGTTAGTTAGTTAGTTAGTTAGTTAGTTAGTAGTTAGTTAGTAGTTAGTTAGTTAGTTAGTTAGTTAGTTAGTTAGTTAGGTTAGTAGTTAGTTAGTTAGTTAGTTAGTTAGTAGTAGTTAGTTAGTCTAGTTAGTTAGTTAGTTAGTTAGTTAGTTAGTTAGTTAGTTAGTTAGTTAGTTAGTTAGTTAGTTAGTTAGTTAGTTAGTTAGTTAGTAGTTAGTTAGTTAGTTAGTTAGTTAGTTAGTTAGTTAGTTAGTTAGTTAGTTAGTTAGTTAGTTAGTTAGTTAGTTAGTAGTAGTTAGTTAGTTAGTTAATTGAAAGGAGGATGTATGTCACATCCGATCCAAAGAAGTTTACTCTACCTTAAGTCTAATAAGTCTGTTGAATAGCGCCTTTATGGATGCTTCGTTGCCGCTTCCGATACTGCAAAGAGTTCACCTTGAAATATGGTACTTCTATCAGAAGGCATGAAAAAATACCTGTTCCATTCTTGGATCCATTCACATTTTCCCTATCACACAATTTTACAAAATTTTGCTATTAATTCACCGCCTCTGTCAAGCTATTTAAAACCACCGGATTCTATTTTGTACTCTACCTAAAAGGTATACTTAGAGCAAGTAAATTATGGATTTAGAACTCATAAGCTGTGACGTGTTTAATGAAATATTTCCGCCAATTTGTCAAAATGTGATAGAAAATTTGTATAAGACGGACAATGCCTTACCATTTTTAATATAAATTTAATGTGCATCCATCACCATTTAAAATAAGTTATATTTTTTAAATATAATTGAACTAGCAATTAAATTAATTAAAATTAATGAAATCATAATCGTATCGTTCAATTTTATATGACTTTTAAATAACAGTTATATGTAAATGTATTCGTATTAATTATATTCAAATTTTATCATATACAAATACATATATTAGTCGTAATTCACTAGTGTTGCAAAAATAATGTATTTCAAACTTTTATATATAATAATTCTGAACTTGTTCCTAATAAAAGTTAAGGTAAGTTTTATTTATTTTAATGATTTATAAATATTATTCAAATATATAAATCTAGTATGTCGATTGCTCCAGAAGACGTTTCTATTTGGAATTCCACAATTATACGTGTCAAAAATATGGCAAACAACTCAAACATTTCGATTGTATGTACAAGGAATTTTCGAAAACTCATTTTGGTTTCTCACACAGTGTCATTTTCGATCGTGATATGAATGAAAATTTTAAAATTCGCATATGGATTGATGTTAAGCAATTGTCGGCCAAGAAATATTTTCGTTTTGCTGATGTTAAACTAGAGGCTTGTAGTGCCTTGAGTCAACGTCTGGAACATCAGTTTATACGGTTGTTGGCAGCGGAATATAGAAGAACCACTAATTTGCCGGTACATTGTCCATTCAAGGGAGTAAGTTTAAGCTGGGGCGTTTCATTTACCAAAAATTAATTGAAATTTCTTTTGTTTTCTTTTATATAGAATTTTCCTTATAAAATGGATAATTTTTCCATATCAACACAAAATTTTCCTGCTTATGCTCCTGTGTGTAGTTTCATATTTGGTTTCGATTTCTACGATATGAATACATTATTTGGTAGGAATAAAATAATGGGCTCTATTGTGAGAAAATAAATAGATTCCAGTTTTTACAAGTAGTTTAAAATCCTCATATTCTAATATATCTATTTATGTTATAAATTTCTTTTTAAATCGGTTTATTCGTTAAGTTTGAGTTAACGGCTTAAATGATTTTAAGCCGAATATAAAGCTCTTATGATCAAGGGTTATCCGACCTCTTCAATTTCTATTTCCCTTTTAAATCGCTTCTTTCCTCCTTATCCTTCTTGTAAGGTTACGTCAATGCCGGCTGTGTGGCTAATTAGTGGTATAGGAAGATTAGGTGCCACGACATGGATCGATTATATATTATGATAAAGCATAACATTGAATCCTCATTCTGGCCTGAAGTTAAGTGATGTTGGTAGGTGGTACTTTCTTGCCTTCAAAAACATCGATTACTAGCTCAATCTGGTACCAAGGCTAGCGACCAATTAAGAAGAAGTAGGTCAAGAAGAAAAAGTAAAAACGACATCTTTAGAGCCAGATATAACAAGGGATTAATCCATCTAGACAATATTGTTGCTAACTATACTCCACATCAGCGCAAGGAGGAAGTTCGTGACAGTTGCCGAGAGAGAAAAGCCCTTCCAAAATCAGCGATACACTGGTGGATTTAAGCCTTAAACTTACCTCTGCTGATGAAATTTCATTGAATCCGCGTTTAAGTATTTGGTACCGAAAATTCTCTCCGAAGATGTTGGATTGTCTAAAGCTCCCGCATCCTCGTTCTCACAAAAGTAAAGGTGTTCTGGATGACGAAATGATGATGCAGATGATGTTGCAGCGGCCAATACACTTAAAGCTCATCGAGCCTCTATCGAAACCTAACAATGATACCATATACAACCTGGGCATCGAACTATGTCACTGACTCGAAAGTTAAACGGTTCTCGCCTTTACTTACGACATTCTTTCTGCAAGAAGCTATGATTCGCGCGATCATGTCTAATGCTATTAACATTTTCCTAAAGCTCAGAACTTTATGATTGCCTCCGCTCCACCAGCAGAGATAAGTAATCTGGCTTCAGTATGGGCATCTGACGACATAATCCTGGGCTGTGATTCCAACGAGAGGCATTCGATCGGGGGTAGCAGCGAAATAATAGGAAGGTGTGAGTTACTATTTATTTCCTTATATAAATATATCTAAAACTGGCAACATACCAATATTTATCTTCCCGAGGTCGAGGAAATATAATTGGGGTAAGTACGTAAGTACGTGCATTATCGACACTTCTTAGATAGCAATTGACAAGTGGATGGTATTTAATGAAGGTCTTCCACAGACTACATTTGGACTAAAAAACTGTACGATACATCTGAAGAATAGTGTAGTCTTCTTAAAACGGAGTCTTTACGTCTCTACTTGATTGTTTGAGCGATATTGATATCATATATAGCGATAGAAAGTTAGTTTCTTTTTCAGGTCCTAAGCATCGTATTAAATAGTATTGGGAGTTGTCATTTAACATAGACAATTGTGGTCCAATTACTGGCGTTTTTTTTAAAAAGTTTTCCCAATTTTTATACCCTACACCACTTTAGTGGGTAGGGTATATACCAATCGGCTTAGAATCGTTTTCTGAGTCGATTAAGCTATGTCCGTCCGTCCGTCCGTCCGTCTGGCCGGCTGGCTGGCTGGCTGTCCATGTAAACCTTGTGCGCAAGGTACAGGTCGCAATTTTCAAGATAATTGGATGAAATTTGGCACGCACGTTTTATTTGACCCAAGGACGAAGCCTATTGAAAATGGTTAAAATCGGTCCATTATTTCACCTAGCCCCCATAGAACAGAACTCCCCGAAAAGGGCTTCTGAGCTTATAATTATGTTAAATATACAGATATATCGATAAAATACGGCACAACTAAGTTTTATAGAAGTCTTGATGACCCTGCCAAATTTCATAAAGATCGGGCCCCAATTGACCCTAGCTCCCATACAAAGTCCCCTTCAGAAAATTACTTGAATGTCCCAAATTAACTTATAATAACTTATAAACACAAATATCGCGATGAAATTTAGCACAATAAAATATTATGTAAATATAAATATATTCACAAAATTTTATCGGGCTTGGTCCATATTTGCCCCTAGCCCCCATATAAAGCCTCTTTCAGAAAATTAGTTTTTCATCCATAAATTGCTTAAATGTATCGGAACAAGGGAATATTGAAGATAAATGCTTTATTATGAAAAATAAATCACATTTAATATTCATAACTGGTGTAGGGTATCATATGGTCGGCCACGCCCGACTATACTTTCTTACTTGTTTTTTTTTTGGTTGGACCAGCATTCAGGGGATGAATCCTATACATGCAGGGCATTGTGGTGGAACTAGGAAAATAGGTTGTGGGAGGAAGGATAGAGGGCGTGGTGTTTGTTGACATTTGTTTGTGGGAAGTCTGTTCCATATACGGATGATACAGTGTTGTTCGATCCACAGACCAATCGACTACAACTGGATGTGTTATTAATGAAAACATGTGTTGCGCATATACGGGTATTGGGAACAAGTTCCATGACGCTCTGGTAAATCAATAGAGTTAGTTATCTTACTGCCACCAATGAGTACCTTCGCCCCATCCTGTATGCGGTAGAGTTGCTCTAAAATAGATTTTGCAGCTCCGTCCCATATATATGAGTTGTATTCCATTGTCTGTTATATAAAAAGTGAGGTAATTAATAAGAATATCAGATGGACATTTGAAAAATGTATTTACTTCAGCGGACATCACACTGTCCATCGCCGGGGCTACGTACTAGTTTGTGCTATAAAATTGTCAGATCCGCATCTTGGCGTATTGCAATCTGGGGGAAAAGAGGATTGTCTCTAGTCTGCCAGGACTATAAACTGGTGATGTCACTTCACTCCTCGGCTAGACCTTGGTATGATTTGATATGGGGTCTAACCAGAGAACCACATAATCTGGTATTACGGGTGGCCAGTTGCCCGCAGGACTATGTCCTGGCTGGCCAGTTGGTTGAAGTTGCTTCGGGCTCCATGTAGTAGCTGTGGTTTAAACCCAAATTCGCGGGGAGAGTAAGTGGCGGTTAAAGGACTGATATAAGGTAAAGTCAATATTTCGGGATAAGTTCTCGGTGCTGTTGCCGAGACAACAGATACCCCACAGAGGAGAGACTGTGGGACTAAGCGTTGGAAATGAGTTGGTGTTAATTGTATATGGTACGGGATGGTACGGCCACAACCACTCGTTTAGGAGTATGTCGGATGAATGAGAAGTGTGCTGATTTAAATGATGATGGATGAAAGGTATCATATACAAATGATACCATTGATATGTTCAGAGTGAACTCCTTTCATATCAGATTTACCACAGTGTGTCACTGTGAGTAAGAACAAAATCTCGGCTTATTTGATGGATTCGTACTTCGGTCTACCGATTACGTCTCTAGGTGCTGTTTCCGACTCAACAGAGGCCATCCCATCTGCCTGGTTGTAAACGGAAGTGATATTTTACATCTCGGAAGTTAAGCAACGGGGCAGCAATGGTCTGAGTTTAAATAGCTCAAGTACTTGAGCAAAATGCGCGTATATTGGACCGGCATCTATATACGCAAATTGCCACCTGCATTTAACAAACACAATGGGGTGGTGGTGAGTCGTCACAAAGCTTACCCAGTGGTTATAAAAAAGACCACCGTGAGATAGGCCAACACGGCAGGTACTCACGTAAAGCACTTCGGCATTCGGGTCAGCGATGCCGTTATTTTCACATCGTCCAGAATCTGACTGCTGTATCCGAAAGTATGCAATTGCTGAAAACTCCATTCGACTAATGGCGAGCGTTATTACAGAGCCTTTAAGGCCGAGTTCTTTGGTTCGCACCTTATCGCATAGGCCAAATACTCGATTCTTTGTGCACTAAGTTCGGTAAACTTATTACTCAATGTCTTAGTGATGTCTTGTGAGTTGTCGTTACACAACAAAGCTTTGTCATTAATTCAGAAAAGATATAGAATAAACCGCCTAAGATATGAGCAGAAACCTCTAACAAAGATATAGAAAAATGGACTCATGGGACTATGGGTTTCCATGGAATACTTCCTTATTTTAAGATTTTTTATTCATTCCGTTATACGAGCATTGATACGACTTAACTGAACTCAAATCCATTTAAAGTTTTCTATAAATTCTTTTAAAATTATTGGTTTTATTTAAATTGACTTAACACATGTTTGTAAACAATTCAAATGATTTTCAGTTTGAATTTTTAATTATAAAGCTCTACCGCATTGCAGATGTAAACTGTTGCGTAGGTGTGTGTGGCAAAAAGTAGAATGGTAAATATTCTGCAACACTGCATGCAACAACAACAAAATAAAACTTTTTTATAGAAGTTAACATACACATACAATTTTTGTTTTATTTTTGAAAATATATCAGACTGTCTGTTAAAACAATTCATTAAAAATATGTATTATCACCCACTCCCACCCTTCCTTCCATCCAACCATAGCTATGGTTGTTTACGTAAAAATATTTTAGTAATTGTTGGTGGGTATAACTATACATGTTTATCTGTCAGTCCACACGTCTGTCTTTTTTTGTACGTTATAGACATTTAACGTATCATAAAATATAGCAGTTTCTGTCATTCCAACAAACATTTTGAAGTCAATTATAATTTCATTTAAGCTGCAGTTTGACATGAAATCATATCAAAATATACATATGAAAATTTTTTTTTAAATTTATATGTAAAATATTTATTAAATAAAATAATAATTTTTAAACACGAATATTTTCAATATGTATTATATTTTGGAAAATTCCAAGTGAACGAATATTTGTTGAACTAAATAATTTAATTGGAACAATTAAATCTTTCATGCAGTTCGTACTTAGTTTTATGTTCACATATGTTACAAAATATGAATCCAATTATTTTGCATTGGCTCCACTGTTCATTGTTATAGAAATTTTTTCCATGTTAGAATATTTTAAGACTATAAATTCAATAAAATTTAGACATATGAAATATGGGTTATTTGACACGTTTTAATTATTTTGTTGTAAATATAAATTGCAATTGCTAACATTAGGGTAGTATTAAATTAAAATTAAAGAAATGATTTTAAAGGTACTTTGCTAAGGTTATGTAAAAATGATCTAAGCTTCCATACAACAGTAAACAATTTGTATGTGAACAAGAGCAGATAGATACACTGTTAAATTAACCCTAGCCTGGCACAAATACGCTTGCTTACGGGAAATACATTATAAAATATTTACATTTGTAAATAGTGCCAGAGCTAGGGTTAAGCGGTCGCTACACGATGGCATTCTGTCCCCTTTTACTTAAGGTAACCACGATTAATAGAGTCTATTACAGAGAATGAACTTAGGCCTTTGTGCTTTGTTAACGTTGTCGAAATATGTACTCCTAAAGCTAAAAGATCTAAATTACTTGTGTAGAAGTTCTGAAGAGGCCCTCAAGACAGGCTTAAGCTTTACTCAACAGAGAGGGCAGAATGTTAACTCAGATTAAAATCTGTCTCTTCACAAAAAAGACGAATATATCAAAGGGCATTGTAGGAAACGTTAGCAATGTATACTGAACTGAACAGGAGAGAGGGGAAATTGGAACGCTTTCGTCGCAATTAGGTCCAAATATCTTGGTAGAGTGGTAATACTGGTTACACGAGGAACACTAATTGGAAAGTTCGCCCTTGGGACTATAATTCCTTTTATTGTTAGGCAATCTTGTTCCAAGAGGAGAACGTACAAATAGCGGACTAAGTATATTTTGGATGTTGTAGTTAGTTAGTTAGTTAGTTAGTTAGTTAGTTAGTTAGTTATTTAGTTAGTTAGTTAGTTAGTTAGTTAGTTAGTTAGTAGTTAGTTAGTTGTAGTTAGTTAGTTAGTTAGTTAGTAGTTAGTTAGTTAGTTAGTAGTTAGTTAGTTAGTTAGTTAGTTAGTTAGTTAGTTAGTTAGTTAGTTAGTAGTTAGTTAGTTAGTTAGTTAGTTAGTAGTTAGTTAGTAGTTAGTTAGTTAGTTAGTAGTTAGTTAGTTAGTAGTTAGTTAGTTAGTAGTTAGTAGTAGTTAGTTAGTAGTTAGTTAGTTAGTTAGTTAGTTAGTTAGTTAGTTAGTTAGTTAGTTAGTTAGTAGTTAGTTAGTTAGTTAGTTAGTAGTTAGTTAGTTAGTTAGTTAGTTAGTTAGTTAGTTAGTTAGTTAGTTAGTAGTTAGTTAGTTAGTTAGTTATTAGTTAGTTAGTAGTTAGTTAGTTAGTTAGTTAGTTAGTTAGTTAGTTAGTTAGTTAGTTAGTTAGTTAGTTAGTTAGTTAGTTAGTTAGTTAGTAGTTAGTTAGTTAGTTAGTTAGTTAGTTAGTTAGTTAGTTAGTTAGTTAGTTAGTTAGTTAGTTAGTTAGTTAGTTAGTTAGTTAGTTAGTTAGTTAGTTAGTTAGTTAGTTAGTTAGTTAGTTAGTTAGTTAGTTAGTTAGTTAGTAGTTAGTTAGTTAGTTAGTTAGTTAGTTAGTTAGTTAGTTCGTTAGTTAGTAGTTAGTTAGTTAGTTAGTTAGTAGTAGTTAGTAGTTAGTTAGTTAGTAGTTAGTTAGTTAGTTAGTTAGTTAGTTAGTTAGTAGTTAGTTAGTTAGTTAGTTAGTAGTTAGTTAGTTAGTTAGTTAGTTAGTTAGTTAGTTAGTTAGTTAGTAGTTAGTTACTTAGTTAGTTAGTTAGTTAGTTAGTTAGTTAGTAGTAGTTAGTTAGTTAGTTAGTTAGTTAGTTAGTTAGTTAGTTAGTTAGTTAGTTAGTTAGTTAGTTAGTTAGTAGTTAGTAGTTAGTTAGTAGTTAGTTAGTTAGTTAGTTTAGTTAGTTAGTTAGTTAGTTAGTTAGTTAGTTAGTTAGTTAGTTAGTTAGTTAGTTATTAGTTAGTTAGTTAGTAGTTAGTAGTTAGTTAGTTAGTTAGTTAGTAGTTAGTTAGTTAGTTAGTTAGTTAGTTAGTTAGTTAGTTAGTTAGTTAGTTAGTTAGTTAGTTAGTAGTAGTTAGTTAGTTAGTTAGTTAGTTAGTTAGTTAGTTAGTTAGTTAGTTAGTTAGTAGTTAGTTAGTTAGTTAGTTAGTTAGTTAGTTAGTTAGTTAGTTAGTTAGTTAGTTAGTTTACTTACTCCAGACTACTAGAATAAGTCAAATTGGATCGCGAATAAATACAGCATTTGTTTTCTTCCATACAAGATCATTTGCTCTTACTTTTCATACCAAGTCAGGGGTCCACAATTTGGACACTCATGTAATTTTTTTATGTCCAGAAGAATTAGTGATCAAGTTCCTATAAAAAGTATGAATTTCGTAAATTTAAATGAGAAATATCCTAATATTTTCAATCGATTTTTTCTTGGTACTTTTATAGTTACAGAATTACAAAGAAATACTGAACCAATAATAAAATATATAGATATAAAATAAATATCAGAAAATGTTATATAACATTGTACGTTTTCACAAATAAATAAAAAATGAATTTTTGTTATTGTTATTAAATCGTTTGGGCAATTGGTGAACTTTTTTTTGTGCAAAATATTCTGTCACAATTTAATTGGAAACGTGATTTTATTATGGTCAAAGAAATAGTTTATTGAATATTATTATATTTTTTTTAAGAAAAATTTAAATGAAAGAGTTCATAAATATTTTATTGTAAATTGAATTAATTATAAATGTAAATAAATCAAATGAATAATTGCTTTGCAATACTTTGAACTTAGTCTGTTAACAATGAGCATGTGGAATCATTTAAGTATTTCTGAATAAGGTGGATTTTTTTTGGTTTAAATCTATGGAGGCTGTTTGGAAATAATTCATATTTTAGGCCCATTTTGTAAAACAAAATTAATTGCAAATTATAATTGCTATTATGATAGGTTTTACTGTGTACTACTTTAAAACGTTTAACTGCTATTACTCTATTAATAATACTTTTTTCTATGTTTTAGGTTAGGTTAGGTTAGGTTGATAGGAGGATGTATACTACATCAAATCCGAAGAAATACACCTAGGCCACTATCGGGCCTGTTGTGCGCTCCAATTCAAGAAAAAAAAAAAAAAAAAAAAAAAAAAAAAAAAAAAAATTGTTTACTGAATGTTCAGAAACTCAGTTTCCTGGACGTAATTCCTAAGAATCTTCCAATCGGTGTTGGTTAAGAATGTTATTTTCCGGAATAACATCACTTCCAAGATACTGGATCTAACTTCGACGAATGCCTGACAATGGCAAAGAAAGTGCTCCAGAGTTTCACTGTCCTCTCCACATGCTCTACATTCGTCTGAATTCGCACGTCCAATTTTGTATAGATGTGCTCGTAATCCTGTGTGTCACTGAGAATACGTACCATCATACTAACCTCAGACTTGCTCATTTTGAGAAGATTTCTCGTCTTGCTCTCATCAGGGTCACCCCATAGAATCTTTGTGGTTCTACCCACCGTTTCATTATTCCAAGAGGCCTTATGGGATTCTCTCATCCATATTTTTAATTCAGCTTTTGTTGCGTCGAATGGTTTTGCGTTTGTCAGGTTAACTACATCGAGCTCCCTTCCCTTTAAAGCTATTACATTCGCCCTTTCGTTGCCGATTACTCCCGAGTGGCTGGTACCCATATGATGTGAACCTTACCTCTGGGAGAGTATTCAGTTAAAGCTTTCTTACAATCCAATACGGTCTTAGATTTAATTCTATCACCCTTGATAAAATTTAAAGTACAGAGCATTTCGTTGAAACATAAACCCTCATATGACTTGATTGCTCAACAAAACGGAGTAACAGTATTGTTGAAAAGTTTTCTGGTGTACCCTGTTAAAAGCTTCAGTGTCTAATAAGTGTACACATCTTTATGTCCATGCACTGTGTTTATGTATTTAATCTCTTTAAAATGTGTACGTAAATTATTGGCCAACCATTATTATGCCTCATTGACCTAATGTTGGACAGGCGGCAGCAAAAACGAAATGGAGGTGATTGTATCTTTTGTATGTTATCTTTTGTATACAAACCATGCAGTTCTAAAAGCGTCTATTACTCAATTACAAAGGCCACGTTCACTAATGCAGATAATTTGTGCATCACTAGACTATAGACTAGACTATAGACTAGACTATGGACTCTAGACTATAGACCAGACTATTAGGACTAGACTATAGACAGACTATAGACTAGACTATAGACTAGATATAGACTACCTAGACTAGACTATAAGGACTAGACTATAGACTAGACTAGACTATAGACTAGACTATAGACTAGACTATAGACTAGACTATAGACTAGACTATAGACTAGACTATAGACTAGACTATAGACTAGACTATAGACTAGACTATAGACTAGACTATAGACTAGACTATAGACTAGACTATAGACTAGACTATAGACTAGACTATAGACTAGACTATAGACTAGACTATAGACTAGACTATACTAGACTATAGACTAGACTATAGACTAGACTATAGACTAGATTATAGACTAGACTATAGACTAGACTATAGACGACTATAGACTAGACTATAGACTAGACTATAGACTAGACTATAGACTAGACTATAGACTAGACTATAGACTAGACTATAGACTAGATATAGACTAGAATATAGACTAGACTATAGACAAGACTATAGACTAGACTATAGACTAGACTATAGACTAGAATATAGACTAGACTATAGACTAGACTATAGACTAGAATTAAGACTAGATATAGACTAGACTATAGACTAGACTATAGACTAGACTATAGACTAGACTATAGACTGGACTATAGACTAGATTATAGACCAGACTATTGACAAGACTATTGACTAGACTATAGACCAGACTAGAGACGACTATAGACTAGACTATAGACTAGACTATAGAGTAGACTAAAGACTAGATTATAGAGTCGACTATAGACTAGACTATAGACTAGACTATGGGCTATACTATATACTAGACTATAGACTAGACTATAGAATAGAATATACTAGACCCTAGACTAGACTAGACTAGATTATAGACCAGACTATTGACAAGACTATTAACTAGACTATAGACCAGACTATAGACTAGACTATAGACTAGACTAGTGACTAGACTATAGACTAGATTATAGACTAGACTATAGACTAGACTATAGACTAGACCATAGACTAGACTATAGACTATACTATAGACTAGACTATAGACTAGACTATAGACTAGACTATCGACTATACTATAGACTAGACTATAGACTAGACTATAGACTAGACTAGACTAGACTATACAGAAGACTATAGACTAGACTATAGACTATACTATAGACTAGACTATAGACTAGACTATAGACTAGAGATAGACTAGACTATAGACTAGACTATAGACTAGACTATAGACTAGACTATAGACTAGACTATAGACTAGACTATAGACTAGACTATAGACTAGACTATAGACTAGACTATAGACTAGACTATAGACTAGATTATAGACCAGACTTGACAAGACTATTGACTAGACTATAGACCAGACTAGAGACTAGACTATAGACTAGACTATAGACTAGACTATAGAGTAGACTAAAGACTAGATTATAGAGTAGACTATAGACTAGACTATAGACTAGACTATGGGCTATACTATATAGTCTATAGACTAGACTATAGACTAGACTATAGACTAGACTATAGACTAGACTATAGATAGACTATAGACTAGACTATAGACTAGACTATAGACTAGACTATAGACTAGACTATAGACTAGACTATAGACTAGACTATAGACTAGACTATAGACTAGACTATAGACTAGACTATAGACCAGACCATAGACTAGACTATAGACTAGACTATAGACTAAACTATAGACTAGACTATAGACTAGACTATAGACTAGGCTATAGACTAGACTATAGACTAGACTATAGACTAGACTTTAGACTATAGACTAGACTTTAGACTAGACTATAGACTAGACTTTAGACTAGACTATAGACTAGACTATAGACTAGACTATAGACTAGACTATAGACTAGACTAAGACTAGACTATAGACTAGACTATAGACTAGACTATAGACTAGACTATAGACTAGACTATAGACTAGACTATAGACTAGACTATAGACTAGACTATAGACTAGACTAGACTAGACTATAGCAGACTATAGACTAGACTATAGACTAGACTATAGACTAGACTATAGACTAGACTATAGACTAGACTATAGACTAGACTATAGACTAGACTATAGACTAGACTATAGACTAGACTATAGACTAGACTATAGACTAGACTATAGACTAGACTATAGACTAGACTATAGACTAGACTATAGACTAGACTATAGACTAGACTATAGACTAGATAGACTAGACTATAGACTAGACTATAGACTAGACTATAGACTAGACTATAGACTAGACTATAGACTAGACTATAGACTAGACTATAGACTAGACTATAGACTAGACTATAGACTAGACTATAGACTAGACTATAGACTAGACTATAGACTAGACTATAAACTAGACTATAGACTAGACTATAGACTAGACTATAGACTAGACTAGACTATAGACTAGACTAGACTACAGACTAGACTATAGACTAGACTATAGACTAGACTATAGACTAGACTATAGACTAGACTAGACTATAGACTAGACTATAGACCAGACTATAGACCAGACTATAGACTAGACTATAGACCAGACTATAGACTAGACTATAGACTAGAATAGACTAGACTATAGACTAGACTATAGACTAGACTATAGACTAGACTATAGACTAGACTATAGACTAGACTATAGACTAGACTATAGACTATACTATAGACTAGACTATAGACTAGACTATAGACTAGACTATAGACTAGACTATAGACTAGACTATAGACTAGACTATAGACTAGACTATAGACTAGACTATAGACTAGACTATAGACTAGACTATAGACTAGACTATAGACTAGACTATAGACTAGACTATACTAGACTATAGACTAGACTATAGACTAGACTATAGACTAGACTATAGACTAGACTATAGACTAGACTATAGACTAGACTATAGACTAGACTATAGACTAGACTATAGACTAGACTATAGACTAGACAATAGACTAGACTATAGACTAGACTATAGACTAGACTATAGACTAGACTATAGACTAGACTATAGACTAGACTATAGACTAGACTATAGACTAGACTATAGACTAGACTATAGACTAGACTATAGACTAGACTATAGACTAGACTATAGACTAGACTATAGACTAGACTATAGACTAGACTATAGACTAGACTATAGACTAGACTATAGACTAGACTATAGACTAGACTATAGACTAGAATATAGACTAGACTATAGACAGACTATAGACTAGACTATAGACTAGACTATAGACTAGAATATAGACTAGACTATAGACTAGACTATACACTAGACTTAAGACTAGACTATAGACTAGACTATAGACTAGACTATAGACTAGACTATAGACTAGACTATAGACTGGACTATAGACTAGATTATAGACCAGACTATTGACAAGACTATTGACTAGACTATAGACAGACTAGAGACTAGACTATAGACTAGACTATAGACTAGACTATAGAGTAGACTAAAGACTAGATTATAGATAGACTATAGACTAGATATAGATAGACTATGGGCTATACTATATACTAGACTATAGACTAGACTATAGAATAGAATATATACTAGACCCTAGACTAGACTAGATTATAGACCAGACTATTGACAAGAATTAACTAGACTATAGACCAGACTATAGACTAGACTATAGACTAGACTAGTGACTAGACTATAGACTAGATTATAGACTAGACTATAGACTAGACTATAGACTAGACTATAGACTAGACCATAGACTAGACTATAGACTATACTATAGACTAGACTATAGACTAGACTATAGACTAGACTATCGACTATACTATAGACTAGACTATAGACTAGACTATAGACTAGACTATAGACTAGACTATAGACTAGACTATAGACTAGACTATAGACTATACTATAGACTAGACTATAGACTAGACTATAGACTAGACTAGACTAGACTATAGACTAGACTAGAGACTAGACTATAGACTAGACTATAGACTAGACTATATACTAGACTATAGACTAGACTATAGACTAGACTATAGACTAGACTATAGACCAGACTAGAGACTAGACTATAGACTAGACTATAGACTAGACTATAGAGTAGACTAAAGATAGATTATAGAGTAGACTATAGACTAGACTATAGACTAGACTATGGGCTATACTATATAGTATAGACTAGACTATAGACTAGACTATAGACTAGACTATAGACTAGACTATAGACTAGACTATAGACTAGACTATGACTAGACTATAGACTAGACTATAGACTACACTATAGACTAGACTATAGACTAGACTATAGACTAGACTATAGACTAGACTATAGACTAGACTATAGACTACACTATAGACTAGACTATAGACTAGACTATAGACTAGACTATAGACTAGACTATAGACTAGACTATAGACTAGACTATAGACTAGACTCTAGACTAGACTATAGACTAGACTATAGACTAGACTATAGACTAGACTATACACTAGACTATAGACTAGACTATAGACTAGACTATAGACTAGACTATAGACTAGACTATAGACTAGAGACTAGACTATAGACTAGACTATAGACTAGACTATAGACTAGACTATAGACTAGACTATAGACTAGACTATAGACTAGACTATATACTAGACTATAGACTAGACTATAGACTAGACTATAGACTAGACTATAGACTAGACTATAGACTAGACTATAGAACTAGACTATATACTAGACTATAGACTAGACTATAGACTAGACTATAGACTAGACTATAGACTAGACTATAGACTAGACTATAGACTAGACTATAGACTAGACTATAGACTAGACTATAGACTAGACTATAGACTAGACTATAGACTAGACTATAGACTAGACTATAGACTAGACTATAGACTAGACTATAGACTAGACTATAGACTAGACTATAGACTAGACTATAGACTAGACTATAGACTAGACTATAGACTAGACTATAGACTAGACTATAGACTAGACTATAGACTAGACTATAGACTAGACTATAGACTAGACTATAGACTAGACTAGACTGACTATAGACTAGACTATAGACTAGACTATAGACTAGACTATAGACTAGACTATAGACTAGACTATAGACTAGACTATAGACTAGACTATAGACTAGACTATAGACTAGACTATAGACTAGACTATAGACTAGACTATAGACTAGACTATAGACTAGACTAGACTATAGACTAGACTAGACTATAGACTAGACTATAGACTAGACTATAGACAAGACTATAGACTAGATTATAGACTAGACTATAGACTAGACTATAGACTAGACTATAGACTAGACTATAGACTAGACTATAGACTAGACTATAGACTAGACTATAGACTAGACTATAGACTAGACTATAGACTAGACTATAACTAGACTATAGACTAGACTATAGACTAGACTATAGACTAGACTATAGACTAGACTATAGACTAGACTATAGACTAGACTATAGACTAGACTATAGACTAGACTATAGACTAGACATAGACCAGACCATAGACTAGACTATAGACTAGACATAGACTAAACTATAGACTAGACTATAGACTAGCTATAGACTAGACTATAGACTAGACTATAGACTAGACTTAGACTAGACTATAGACTAGACTTTAGACTAGATAGACTAGATTAGACTAGACTATAGACTAGACATAGACTAGACTATAGACTAGACTATAGACTAGACTATAGACTAGACTATAGACTAGACTATAGACTAGACTATAGACTAGACTATAGACTAGACTATAGACTAGACTATAGACTAGACTTAGACTAGACTATAGACTAGACTATAGACTAGACTATAGACTAGACTATAGACTAGACTATAGACTAGACTATAGAAGACTATAGACTAGACTATAGACTAGACTATAGACTAGACTATAGACTAGACTATAGACTAGACTATAGACTAGACTATAGACTAGACTATAGACTAGATATAGACTAGACTATAGACTAGACTATAGACTAGACTATAGACTAGACTATAGACTAGACTATAGACTAGACTATAGACTAGACTATAGACTAGACTATAGACTAGACTATAGACTAGACTATAGACTAGACTATAGACTAGACTATAGACTAGACTAGACTAGACTATAGACTAGACTATAGACTAGACTATAGACTAGACTATAGACTAGACTATAGACTAGACTATAGACTAGACTATAGACTAGACTATAGACTAGACTATAGACTAGACTATAGACTAGACTATAGACTAGACTATAGACTAGACTATAGACTAGACTATAGACTAGACTATAGACTAGACTATAGACTAGACTATAGACTAGACTATAGACTATACTATAGACTAGACTATAGACTAGACTATAGACTAGACTATAGACTAGACTATAGACTAGACTATAGACTAGACTATAGACTAGACTATAGACTAGACTATAGACTAGACTATAGACTAGACATAGACTAGACTATAGACTAGACTATAGACTAGACTATAGACTAGACTATAGACTAGACTATTAGACTAGACTATAGACTAGACTATAGACTAGATTATAGACCAGACTATTGACAGACTATTGACTAGACTATAGACCAGACTAGAGACTAGACTATAGACTAGACTATAGACTAGACTATAGAGTAGACTAAAGACTAGATTATAGAGTAGACTATAGACTAGACTATAGACTAGACTATGGGCTATACTATATAGTCTATAGACTAGACTATAGACTAGACTATAGACTATACTATAGACTAGACTATAGACTAGACTATAGACTAGACTATAGACTAGACTATAGACTAGACTATAGACTAGACTATAGACTAGACTATAGACTAGATATAGACTAGACTATAGACTAGACTATAGACCAGACCATAGACTAGACTATAGACTAGACTATAGACTAAACTATAGACTAGACTATAGACTAGACTATAGACTAGGCTATAGACTAGACTATAGACTAGACTATAGACTAGACTTTAGACTAGACTATAGACTAGACTTTAGACTAGACTATAGACTAGACTTTAGACTAGACTATAGACTAGACTATAGACTAGACTATAGACTAGACTATAGACTAGACTATAGACTAGACTATAGACTAGACTATAGACTAGACTATAGACTAGACTATAGACTAGACTATAGACTAGACTATAGACTAGACTATAGACTAGACTATAGACTAGACTATAGACTAGACTATAGACTAGACTATAGACTAGACTATAGACTGACTATAGACTTGACTATAGACTAGACTATAGACTAGACTATAGACTAGACTATAGACTAGACTATAGACTAGACTAGAGACTAGATATAGACTAGACTATAGACTAGACTATAGACTAGACTATAGACTAGACTATAGACTAGACTATAGACTAGACTATAGACTAGACTATAGACTAGACTATAGACTAGACTATAGACTAGACTATAGACTAGACTATAGACTAGACTATAGACTAGACTATAGACTAGACTATAGACTAGACTATAGACTAGACTATAGACTAGACTATAGACTAGACTATAGACTAGACTATAGACTAGACTATAGACTAGACTTAGACTAGACTATAGACTAGACTATAGACTAGACTATAAACTAGACTATAGACTAGATAGACTAGACTATAGACTAGACTAGACTATATAGACTAGACTAGACTATAGACTAGACTATAGACTAGACTATAGACTAGACTATAGACTAGACTATAGACTAGACTATAGACTAGACTAGACTATAGACTAGACTATAGACCAGACTATAGACCAGGACTATAGACTAGACTATAGACCAGACTATAGACTGACTATAGACTAGACTATAGACTAGACTATAGACTAGACTATAGACTAGACTATAGACTAGACTATAGACTAGACTATAGACTAGACTATAGACTAGACTATAGACTAGACTATAGACTAGACTATAGACTAGACTATAGACTAGACTATAGACTAGACTATAGACTGGACTATAGACTAAATTATAGACCAGACTATGACAAGACTATGACTAGACTATAGACCAGACTAGAGACTAGACTATAGACTAGACTATAGACTAGACTATAGAGTAGACTAAAGACTAGATTATAGAGTAGACTATAGACTAGACTATAGACTAGACTATGGGCTATACTATATACTAGACTATAGACTAGACTATAGAATAGAATATATACTAGACCCTAGACTAGACTAGATTATAGACCAGACTATTGACAAGACTATTAACTAGACTATAGACCAGACTATAGACTAGACTATAGACTAGACTATAGACTAGACTAAGACTAGACTATAGACTAGACTATAGACTGGACTATAGACTAAATTATAGACAGACTATTGACAAGACTATTGACTAGACTATAGACCAGACTAGAGACTAGACTATAGACTAGACTATAGACTAGACTATAGAGTAGACTAAAGACTAGATTATAGAGTAGACTATAGACTAGACTATAGACTAGACTATGGGCTATACTATATACTAGACTATAGACTAGACTATAGAATAGACTATAGAATAGAATATATACTAGACCATAGACTAGACTAGATTATAGACCAGACTATTGACAAGACTATTAACTAGATATAGACCAGACTATAGACTAGACTATAGACTAGACTAGTGACTAGACTATAGACTAGATTATAGACTAGATATAGACTAGACTATAGACTAGACTAGAATAGACCATAGACTAGACTATAGACTATACTATAGACTAGACTATAGACTAGACTATAGACTAGACTATAGACTAGACTATCGACTATACTATAGACTAGACTATAGACTAGACTATAGACTAGACTATAGACTAGACATAGACTAGGACTATAGACTAGACTATAGACTATACTATAGACTAGACTATAGACTAGACTATAGACTAGACTATAGACTAGACTATAGACTAGACTATAGACTAGACTATAGACTAGACTATAGACTAGACTATAGACTAGACTATATACTAGACTAAGACTAGACTATAGACTAGACTATAGACTAGACTATAGACAGACTAGAGACTAGACTATAGACTAGACTATAGACTAGACTATAGTAGACTAAAGACTAGATTATAGAGTAGACTATAGACTAGACTATAGACTAGACTATGGGCTATACTATATAGTCTATAGACTAGACTATAGACTAGACTAGACTAGACTATAGACTAGACTATAGACTAGACTATAGACTAGACTATAGACTAGACTATAGACTAGACTATAGACTAGACTATAGACTACACTATAGACTAGACTATAGACTAGACTATAGACTAACTATAGACTAGACTATAGACTAGACTATGACTAGACTATAGACTAGACTATAGACTAGACTATAGACTAGACTATAGACTAGACTATAGACTAGACTATAGACTAGACTATAGACTAGACTATAGACTAGACTCTAGACTAGACTATAGACTAGACTATAGACTAGACTATACACTAGACTATAGACTAGACTATAGACTAGACTATAGACTAGACTATAGACTAGACTATAGACTAGACTATAGACTAGACTATAGATAGACTATAGACTAGACTATAGACTAGACTATAGACTAGACTATAGACTAGACTATAGACTAGACTATAGACTAGACTATAGACTAGACTATAGACTAGACTATATACTAGACTATAGACTAGACTATAGACTAGACTATAGACTAGACTATAGACTAGACTATAGACTAGACTATATACTAGACTATAGACTAGACTATAGACTAGACTATAGACTAGACTATAGACTAGACTATAGACTAGACTATAGACTAGACTATAGACTAGACTATAGACTAGACTATAGACTAGACTATAGACTAGACTATAGACTAGACTATAGACTAGACTATAGACTAGACTATAGATAGACTATAGACTAGACTATAGACTAGACTATAGACTAGACTATAGACTAGACTATAGACTAGACTATAGACTAGACTATAGACTAGACTATAGACTAGATAGACTAGACTATAGACTAGACTATAGACTAGACTATAGACTAGACTATAGACTAGACTATAGACTAGACTATAGACTAGACTATAGACTAGACTATAGACTAGACTATAGACTAGACTATAGACTAGACTATAGACTAGACTATAGACTAGACTATAGACTAGACTATAGACTAGACTATAGACTAGACTATAGACTAGACTATAGACTAGACTATAGACTAGACTATAGACTAGACTATAGACTAGACTATAGACTAGACTATAGATAGACTAGACTATAGACTAGACTATAGACTAGACTAGACTATAGACTAGACTATAGACTAGACTATAGACTAGACTATAGACTAGATTATAGACTAGACTATAGACTAGACTATAGACTAGACTATAGACTAGACTATAGACTAGACTATAGACTAGACTATAGACTAGACTATAGACTAGACTATAGACTAGACTATAGACTAGACTATAGACTAGACTATAGACTAGACTATAGACTAGACTATAGACTAGACTATAGACTAGACTATAGACTAGACTATAGACTAGACTATAGACTAGACTATAGACTAGACTATAGACTAACTATAGACTAGACTATAGACTAGACTATAGACTAGACTATAGACTAGACTATAGACTAGACTATAGACTAGACTATAGACTAGACTTAGACTAGACTATAGACTAGACTATAGACTAGACTATAGACTAGACTATAGACTAGACTATAGACTAGACTATAGACTAGACTATAGACTAGACTATAGACTAGACTATAGACTAGACTATAGACTAGACTATAGACTAGACTATAGACTAGACTATAGACTAGACTATAGACTAGACTATAGACTAGACTATAGACTAGACTATAGACTAGACTATAGACTAGACTATAGACTAGACTATAGACTAGACTATAGATAGACTATAACTAGACTATAGACTAGACTATAGACTAGACTATAGACTAGACTATAGACTAGACTATAGACTAGACTATAGACTAGACTATAGACTAGACTATAGACTAGACTATAGACTAGACTATAGACTAGACTATAGACTAGACTATAGACTAGACTATAGACTAGACTATAGACTAGACTATAGACTAGACTATAGACTAGACTATAGACTAGACTATAGACTAGACTATAGACTAGACTATAGACTAGACTATAGACTAGACTATAGACTAGACTATAGACTAGACTATAGACTAGACTATAGACTAGACTAGACTAGACTATAGACTAGACTATAGACTAGACTATAGACTAGACTATAGACTAGACTATAGACTAGACTATAACTAGACTATAGACTAGACTATAGACTAGACTATAGACTAGACTATAGACTAGACTATAGACTAGACTACTAGACTAGACTATAGCCTATAGACTAGACTATAGACTAGACTATAGACTAGACTATAGACTAGACTATAGACTAGACTATAGACTAGACTATAGATTCTAGACTATAGACTAGACTATAGACTAGACTATAGACTAGACTATAGACTAGACAGACTATAGACTAGACTATAGAACTAACTATAGACTAGACTATAGACTAGACTATAGACTAGACTATAGACTAGACTATAGACTAGACTATAGACTAGACTATAGACTAGACTATAGACTAGACTATAGACTAGACTATAGACTAGACTAAGACTAGACTATAGACTAGACTAAGACTAGACTATAGACTAGACTATAGACTAGACTATAGACTAGACTATAGACTAGACTATAGACTAGACTATAGACTAGACTATAGACTAGACTATAGACTAGACTATAGACTAGACTATAGACTAGACTATAGACTAGACTATAGACTAGACTTATAGACTAGACTATAGACTAGACTATAGACTAGACTATAGACTAGACTATAGACTAGACTATAGACTAGACTATAGACTAGACTATAGACTAGACTATAGACTAGACTATAGACTATGACTTAGACTAGACTAGACTAGACTATAGACTAGACCTAGACTAGACTATAGACTAGACTATAGACTAGACTATAGACTAGACTATAGACTAGACTATAGACGATAGACTAGACTAGACTATAGACTAGACTATAGACTAGACTATAGACTAGACTATAGACTAGACTATAGACTAGACTATAGACTAGACTATAGACTAGACTATAGACTAGACTATAGACTAGACTATAGACTAGACTATAGACTAGACTATGACTAGACTATAGACTAGACTATAGACTAGACTATAGACTAGACTATAGACTAGACTATAGACTAGACTATAGACTAGACTAGCTAGACTATAGACTAGACTATAGACTAGACTATACTAGACTATAGACTAGACTATAGACTAGACTATAGACTAGACTATAGACTAGACTATAGACTAGACTATAACTAGACTATAGACTAGACTATAGATAGACTATAGACTAGACTATAGACTAGACTATAGACTAGACTATAGACTAGACTATAGACTAGACTATAGACTAGAACTATATACTAGACTATAGACTAGACTATAGACTAGACTATAGACTCGACTAGACTAGACAATATAGACTAAGACTAGCTATAGACTAGACTATAGACTAGACTATAGATAGACTATAGACTAGACTATAGACTAGACTCTGACTAGACTTAGACATAGACTAGGAACTAGGACTAGACTATAGGACTTAGACTATAGGACTAGACTCTAGACTAGACTATAGACTTTTAGACATAGACTAGGGTACTTTATAGACTAGGACTATAGACTTAGACTTATGACTTAGACTATAGACTAGACTATAGACTAGACTAATAGACTAGACAATAGACTAGACTAATAGACTAGACTAATTAGACTAGACTATAGACTAGGACTATAGATAGACTATAGACTAGGACTACTAGACTAGGACTATAGACTAGACTATAGGACTAGACTATAGAACTAGACTATAGACTAGACTATAGACTTAGGACTTATAGACTAGGACTATAGACTATACTATAGATAGACTATAGACTTAGACTATAGACTAGACTATAGGACTAGACTATAGGCTAGACTATAGACTGACTATATTACTAGACTATAGGACTAGACTATTAGACTAGACTATAGACTAGGACTATAGACTAGGACTATAGACTAGACTATAGACTAGACTATAGACTAGACTATAGGACTAGGACTATAGAAACTAGACTATGATAGACTAATACTAGACTATAGACTAGACTATAGACTAGACTATATACTAGACTATAGACTAGACTATAGACTAGACTATAGACTAGACTATAGACTAGACTATAGACTAGACTATAGACTAGACTATAGACTAGACTATAGACTAGACTATAGACTAGACTATAGACTAGACTATAGACTAGACTATAGACTAGACTATAGACTAGACTAGACTAGACTAGATAGAAGATAGACTAGACTATAGACTAGACTATAGACTAGACTATAGACTAGACTATAGACTAGACTATAGACTAGACTATAGACTAGACTATAGACTAGACTATAGACTAGACTAGACTAGACTATAGACTAGACTATAGACTAGACTATAGACTAGACTATAAACTAGACTAGACTAGACTATAGACTAGACTATAGACTAGACTATAGACTAGACTATAGACTAGACTATAGACTAGACTAGACTATAGACTAGACTATAGACTAGACTATAGACTAGACTATAGACTAGACTATAGACTAGACTATAGACTAGACTATAGACTAGACTATAGACTAGACTATAGACTAGACTAGACTATAGACTAGACTATGACTAGACTATAGACCAGACTATAGACCAGACTATATAGACTAGACTATAGACCAGACTATAGACTAGACTATAGACTAGACTATAGACTAGACTATAGACTAGACTATAGACTAGACTATAGACTAGACTATAGACTAGACTATAGACTAGACTATAGACTAGACTATAGACTAGACTATAGACTAGACTATAGACTAGACTATAGACTAGACTATAGACTAGACTATAGACTAGACTATAGACTAGACTATAGACTAGACTATAGACTAGACTATAGACTAGACTATAGACTAGACTATAGACTAGACTAGACTAGAATAGACTAGACTATAGACTAGACTATAGACTAGACTATAGACTAGACTATAGACTAGACTAGACTAGACTATAGACTAGACTATAAACTAGACTATAGACTAGACTAGACTAGACTAGACTATAGACTAGACTATAGACTAGACTATAGACTAGACTATAGACTAGACTATAGACTAGACTATAGACTAGACTATAGACTAGACTATAGACTAGACTATAGACTAGACTATAGACTAGACAATAGACTAGACAATAGACTAGACAATAGACTAGACAATAGACTAGACTATAGACTAGACTATAGACTAGACTATAGACTAGACTATAGACTAGACTATAGACTAGACTATAGACTAGACTATAGACTAGACTATAGACTAGATAGACTATAGACTAGACTATAGACTAGACTATAGACTAGACTATAGACTAGACTATAGACTAGACTATAGGCTAGACTATAGACTAGGCTATAGACTAGACTATAGGCTAGACTATAGACTAGACTATAGACTAGACTATAGACTAGACTATAGGCTAAAACTAGTGTTGCAAGCTGATTGAATTAGTTTTAAGAACTGCAGAGTATTTCATTCCTAAAAGGGACTTTTCATGCTTTTCAATAGGTTGTTTAAAAACATTAATACTTTTCTGCTGCAGCTATTTTTTTCTTTTACTAATCGCGTTTTCCCCCTAATTACACTGGTTGTGCACATTTTATGTAAATTTTTCATTTAGGCAACAACAAAGTTTGGAATATTGCCGCAAAATAACAGACAATGAAAAATCAGTAAGGGGAATTCAATATTCCAAATTAGTAGTTGCTGGAATTAGGTGAGTTAAAGAGGATGTAATTGTGGCACAGCATTTACTAGTTGTCTAACTATGAGTATCATTACAATAATGGTTTGAATGTTTTAATTTCTCAATTTTTTTTTTAGAACTTTTATTCGTTTCTCTTTTTTTTTTGTCCCAGATTTCGCTTAAAAATAGTTTGAGGTCGTTAAACATTTGAAAGATTAACATTTTTTGAAAATTTAAAGTGGTGGAGTTTCGTTACGACAAATCTTTAATAGATATTTAATATATCGTCACCTGAAATGCAAAAGGGCGTAATGTTTTGCAGTAGAGACCACTGAACTATCTTATTGTGATTAAAATTTTTGAAAAAACTATTTTATAAATACAATTCTTTTCATTTTATAATTTTGAAAATAAAATGTCTTACTGTGAGGGAATTTCTAAAAAGGAAGTAAATCTGTAATTCTAGTGTTAGTCTGAACATAAAACATATCGAGGGACTATATTCAATAGTCGCTATCTGTCATTTTTATGAAAATGAGATTTTGATGGCAAAATATTCAGCAAACTATCGCGCATCAGTGATATAAATTTCAAAAAAAAAAAATATTTTTTGGCAATTTTATAGCATTTTTTAAATTTCTCTATCTTAAAAAAAGAAAAATTCTGAATGCAAAACTCTCTATCTTATCCAAAAATTGCTTCAAACTCGATCCCTTCGGATAATTTTCTGTTGCAAAACAAGTCTTCTTAATAATTTGGACATGCTGAACACAAATCCGTCAAAATATTTAAAATCGGTCTAATAGTTTTTGAGATATCGCTCATTATGATACTAATTAAGTCAATTTTATTGTCGTGTTTTAACCATATAACATTGATTTTGGACCAAAACATTATAATCTGTTGCTTTTTCAACAATTTGGTTTCTTTTCCTCATTAAATTGTATAAAATATAATATTTATGATTTTAATTCAAATAAAAATTTTATGTTTCCATGAAAAACTCTCTATCTGTTGGTTGAATGAACATTTTCGTAGAAAAATAAGCTCTATCTGATATAAATTTGTGAATAATTTTGTAAATAATGCAAAAATTAAAATTCTTTTTATATAATGGTTTAGAATATGGTCGTAAAAATATATTGTAAAGAAAAAAATTAAAAAATCTTCACGAACTAGCGAAATAAATAGTTTTTTTGCTCTCCTGAAAACTTGTATTATTTTAGATAGAGACTATTGAATATAGTCCCTCGATATAAAGGATTTATATTGAACAGACAAATTTAAATAAATTTTTGAATTTTTTTTGTCAAAATTTTAATTGTGTGATGCATTATGTACACGTTACTTGTTTGGTTTAGAAGTACAAAATGTTATCGTTTCTATACCCTACACCATTATATGCGGAAAGTATATTACACATTCTGATTAGTATTTTCCAACAAGTGTTCCTGAGGGAATAACATCGCTCCCAATATATGTTTTCAATCTAATTTTGACGAAAGCCTGTCAATGAAAAGGAAAGTGTTCCTGTATTTCACTGTTATACTTGAACACAATTTTTCTTTCCGGTATGAGATTGTGCCTGTTGGTGTTTTCGTATAACCTTCAATGTGACCAGTATACACACAATTTCCTACCTAGGTCCAATATGTCACATTTTTCCATAATCTCTCTTTCCGGTATGAGATTGTGCATGTTGGTGTTTGCGTATAACCTTCAATCTGTCTGTTTGCGTATAACCTTCAATCTGTCTGTCTGTCTGTCTGTATGTCTGTCTGTCTGTCTGTCTGTCTGTCTGTCTGTCTGTATGTCTGTATGTCTGTTGATATCAATTTTCTAAAGACCACAGATATCTTCGGGACCCAAATCTTCAACAATTCATCGAGAAATTTCATATACATATAAATCTGCAAATATAACCTAGAAATATGCAATTAAGCATGTGGAGTCTGAAGTAAATGAGAACCTATAAATGAGTACTTTTGATACTTTTTCGTTCTTCAAGAGGTGCTTTTTGACTTTTCTATAATATTGAACCTAGAAATATAAAATTAAACTGTAGAGTCGGGAGTAAATGAGAACATATAAAAGAGATACTTTTTGGTACTTTTTCGTTCTTCAAAAGGTATTTTTTAATTTTTTCACATATAAGGGATATATAAGATTCGTCACAGCCGAATATAGAACTCTTACTTGTTATTTCCCTATTTGTACGACTTGTTTTATTAATTATAAACAATTGAATTTGTTGTTATTAGTACTATCTGTGCATATAATCATTCTTGTTGGTTTTGTATTTGGTGGTCAGTCGGTGGTGTAGTAGTAACAATATTTACAATTATAATTTTTAGTTATCCTAATAATGTTATTTTCAATTTCATTTTACTATAGTGGTTTCTATTGTTATTATTTCTTTATTAGGATTGTAGTTGTGTTGCATTTGGAAGTTAGACCACAGTTGCAAAAATTTTCAATTATTTGATCCTTTCACTATTTACATAAGTACAGTGTTGCCAATTCATAGAAAACAATTATGAAGTAGGCCTTGTATATGAATAAACAATGGATTATGCAAGGGTGGTCAGACCAATAATGGTCTGACTGATCTGCATAAAATGTTGTAGATTTATTTCTATATAAAAGCTTAAAAAAGTTAATTTTGGTTCGATATGTGTCCGACTTTAGAAGTCATTCGTATGAGTTTAGAAGTGTTTTTGCTTGAATACCCTAATATTAATAACATTTTATTATTATTTTAGTTGCCTTCTGTGTGATAATTGAAAATTGTGTTAAATTTTGTAAACACAATAGTAATTGTGTTTACCATTCATTCATTATCTCTATTCATAGTAAAATTTCTGTATGTTTAATTATTACTTTTTTTCGTTAAATGTTTTGTGTTTAAGTTTAATGTTTATCATTGTGTTAAACATAATGTAAAACATGAAAATATTGTTTATACAAAATTGATAAGTGACCAGTTTAGTTATTGTATCAAAAACTATATAAGCAGAAACAATGAACGTTCGCAATATTTTCTTAAATTAAGTTTTATGAACATATATAGGATTAGGTTTAATATTTAAAATACAATTGTCCAATTCACGATCGATGTCGTATGGTTGTATTGTTGTAGGTCATAAACTTTTTTCAAACTAAATTTTTTGAAACAGGCCCGATCATTAAGAAGTATCATTTAAACTTATATAAAACTAAGTTTTGCAGATTTTTGTGGAGATACCAGAACATTTAACATAATTATGAGCTCAAATGCCCTATTGTACTTGGGCCAAAAAAGAGTATGTGTCCAATTTCATCAAATTATCTTGAAAATTGCAACCTGTAGCGTGCTTTACATGGACACACAGAAAGACAGACAGACAGACAGACAGACAGACAGACAGACAGACAGACAGACAGACAGACATACAGACAGACAGAAGGACAGACAGATAGATAGATAGATAGACAGACAGACAGACAGACAGACAGACAGACAGACAGACAGACAGACAGACAGACAGACAGACAGACAGACAGACAGACAGACAGACAAACAAACAAACAGGCCGACAGACAGACAGACCCTGAACCTTTATAATCTTTAACTTAGCTCACCAAATATTGACCCCAAAAGAAACATTTTGAGAAATGGTATCCTAGAATGTACTCAATGTTCATCATTGGTTACATCAGTAACTTATATGTTTTCCATATAAACGGACAGACAGACAGACAGACAGACAGACAGACAGACAGACAGACAGAAAGACAGACAGACAGACAGACAGACAGACAGACAGACAGACAGACAGACAGACAGACAGACAGACAGAAGACAGAAAGACAGACAGACAGACTGACAGACAGACAGACCCTGAATTTTTTTATTCTTTAACTTAGCTCACCAAATATTGACCCCAAAAGAAACATTTTAAGAAATGGTATCTTAGAATGATCTCAACGTTCATACTTTGGTTGCATCAGTAACTTATTTGTTTTCCATATAAACGGGGCCACCCTAATAACACATACATTTATATGATGTATGTATATTCCATACATATGGATATTTCCGCCGAAAAGTCTACTTTTGTCACATCACATCACGTCACGCAACCAAACAAAAGGAATGTTCCTAAGATATTATCAATTAATGTGCGTGACATGATGTGACAAAAAATATACTCTTCAATGGAAATGCCCATATCTATGTATATGCCGATTTCTCTAAGGATATTTGTGAGTATTTGTTTGTACATTTTTATTTGATATTGTTATTGATATTGTGTTATATGACAATATTCCAAATAACGTTTGACAATACTTTTAACAACAATTCATAAAACATTTCATTTATTTTCTGTGTTGTAATTGAAATGTCAAAGTATGATTTGTCAAGCTTATGACAATAACAACAAAAAATTGGAAAAAATAGCAGCTGCAGCCTGTGGGAAAAAGTAGGAGTGAAAATTGACAATATAGTATATATATCGTCACCCTATATTCAAAAAGTGCTAACTCAATCATGGGACAAAGTGAGGATTCCTCAATGCATTATCCACTTGTGGTATAAATTTGACACGAATTAAATAGTTTTTTTTTGCTCTCCTGAAAACAAGACTTTATTAATTTAGCCCTTTTAGGATATAGGGTATCGATATACTTTAATGGATCTTAGACCAATATTTTGATGTGTTACAAACGGAATGAAAAATTCAATATACTCCCTCTCCCCCGGGGCATGTTTCCTTGATGAAAGACCCTCATATTGGTGTATTGCAATACCGGGGTAAAGAGGTGCTACCAATACCTCTAGTCTGACGGGATCAAATGTATCCTCGGCCTTTCCTTGAAATGATCTGAGCACCACATAATCTGGTGCTACGGCCAAATGCCAACTGGACTTTGTTCTGGCTGGTCAGTTGGTCGAGGTTCCTTCGGGATCCACGCGGGAAGGTGTGATTGGCTAAAAGATTGATACACGGTGAAATATAAATTTTCGGGAAAAGTTTCTGTTATCACTCCTAGTTTCTAGGAGCTGATAATGCAAAGATTGTGTACACCTTAGTATGTGGTGTGCCATCGGATACTTGTATCTAATAGATGAGATGGATTCTAAGTTGTATCTGTGGAGATTTCGGAATGACGGTTGAAGTGACGTTGAAGTTGTTTGAGACGTTGGAGGAGTTGTTAATACCTTAATCTTTAATTTATCGGCGATGGTTTCCTTCATGGTTGAGAGTATTGGAATTTACTCTAAAACATGCTCAACTCATCACTGAAATAAGTCTGGCTAATTTAATATAGATCTGTGTTTTCGAACCACCAATTACATCCCTAAATGCTTTGCCCAAACAACACACCCATTTCAGTAGTGTGGCTGGGCGACTTTAAGAGGTCCAGGAATGCATTGGAATGAGTCTATAGATGGTGAGAATGTTAGTAGGAACATTGCATGAGTTAGTCTTTAGATGATGAGAATGTTTATAGGGTGATGGCATTTCTCATAACAACAATAGTGTGTTTTCACCTAATGTTGGGTTCACCCCTTCTATCGGTACTAACCAATGACCTTTGTCGGGGCTTGAGTACTTGAGCAAAAATTGTCACCTGCGTGTAGGTTAGGTTAGCTTGATAGGAGGATGTACAGTACATCAAATCCGAAGAAATACACCTAGGCCACTATCGGGCCTGTTGTGCGCTCCTTATCATGAAAAAAGGAAATGACTGAATTATTTTTCAGTGTTCAGAAACTCAGAAGATTTCCTAAGAATCTTCTAATCAGTGTTAGTCAGGAATGTTATTTCCGGAATAACATCACTTCCAAGATACTTGGATCTAACTTCGACGAATGTCTGGCAGTGGCAAAGAAAGTGCTCAAGAATTTCGCTGTACTCTCCACTTGCTTTACATTCATCTGAATCCGCACGTCTAATTTTGCATAGATGTGCACGTAATCCTCTGTGTCCACTCAGAATACGTACCATCATACTAACTTCAGACTTCCTCATTTTGAGGAGATTTTTCCTCTTGCTCTCATCAGGGTCACCCCATAGGATCTTCGTGGTTCTACCCACTGTTTCATTATTCCAAGAGGCCTTATGGGATTCTCTCATCCATTATTTTAGTTCAGCTTTTGTTGCGTCGAATGGTTTTGCTCGAGCTCCCTTCCCTTTAAAGCGATTACATTCGCCCTTTCGTTACCGACTACTCCCGAGTGGGCTGGTACCCATATGATGTGAACCTTACCTCTGGGAGAGTATTCAGTTAAAGCTTTCTTACAATACAATACGGTATAAGATTTAGTTCTATCGCCCTAATTGCCTTCTGGCTGTCCGTAAATGTATTAAGCGCTGTGCGCGCCATATTTATTCTAATCCAATTTACGCATTCCGTTATTGCTCGTACTTCTGCCTGGAAGCTTGTATTATGATTTGGTAAACGGTGGTTTATTTCTGTTTCTGGGTCTTCAATATAGAACCCCAGCCCCACTTTTTCACCCCAATTTAGAGCCATCCGTGTAACAACGGATTCCTACTGGTATTTCCTCTAATGTTCCGCTTGGCCAAGACATTCCATCTGGGAATAGCGTTTCAAAGCTTCCGATTCTATTCTGTGTCTGGTATACGATCAGGCACGTCCGATGATTGTGTACAACCTTCCAATATGTACAGTATACATTGATGACGTGTTCTATAACCGCTTTTGGCAAGTTTGCCTAAAGTAGCAGCACGTACGCTGAACTCCCTGTAGTAGTTTGATATTGCACTTTTTGTCTAAAGCATATCCTAGAATTGGTCTAATTACACTTTTATAAAGCCAATTTGTCATAGTAGGACTAAGACCCCATTTCATGCCTATAGTTCTTCTACATATAGCCCAGCACCGATGTGCTTTGTTGATGCTATCCTCTATGTAGTGCCTCCATTTCAATTTCCGGTCGAGGATTACACCTATGTACTTAACTTTGTCTGTCACTGCTATCTTCTTGCCCAGGAAGCAAATTACTGGAATAAGAGATTTTGCCCTTATAAGATAGCCTTTAATCTGATCTCAGTTATAATTGATATTTTAAACAGTAGATGAGTTTTACTTTATTCCCACAGTTTTATTCAAATCGAACAATCTTAACCCATGAGGTCAAAAGTTTGATTTTGTAATATTGGGGAATTCCCGGTGTACTATATAGAAAAATTAATGGAATTTATAGTGTAAAACTTATACTTTGTCAAACAGTGTTACTTTTTAAAAACTGGTTTTCATTCAGTATTTTATTCAAGATTAAGATAAAAGATTATTTTTGGACACGCGAAATTTTTTTTACAATTTTTTTCATAAGTTTTGCAATTTTATTGTTTAATCGGTCAAAAAATAAACAAAATGGATCTAAAATGCCCTTTTAGTGAAAGTTTCTTAAAATAACTTTTTTGTGCCTTTTGTTATCTAACAATTATACCAATTATTCTTAAAAAATTTTTGATTAAGAAATATTCATTGGTTCAATTTCTCTTTGGTTCGTTGCACTTTTATAGGCAATAACGGCAATCGGTCATTCTAGTAGTCATAGATATGAAGGTTAAATATTGCACGTTGCAGATTGAAATCGATAACAAATTTGGAACTTCGAGTTGTAATCTTAAAAAAACCTTCCTATATAAAGAGGATAAAAATGCCATGGAAGAATATATTTCAATTGGAAATCATTTAGTTAACAATGAAATACTTGTATTTGCAATTAATTGCTTTGGGTTTGTGCGCCGCAGTTGCATCGATTGACTTGGTTCAACCACTCATCTGCTTGGAGGAATTAGGCTTACGTATTGTTAATGGCGCTCCTGCTCTACCAAAACAGATTCCACATCAAGTTGGCTTGATTTTGTACATTGGCGAAGATACCTATTGGTGTGGAGGCTCTTTGCTTTCTAATATTTATGTGTTAACTGCTGGTCATTGTGCCAAGGATGCCAGTAAAATTATTGTTATTCTGGGAGCCAATGATATAGATAATCCCAATGAAGTGGGCCAACTAAGGATTACAGTCTATGCGTCTGGCATAACTGTGCACGAGGATTATGATGACAGTACGCTGGAAAATGATATTGCCATTATTGAATTTCCTGAACCGATTGTCTACAATGATTACATAAAAAATATTAAATTACCGAAACTTGTTGGACCTCATCTGAATTATGCCGGAAAAATGGCCAGAATTTCCGGTTGGGGCAAAACAAGTAGCCTTGCTTCGGGTATTACGAATAAACTTCGTTACGCGGATGTTTGTGTACAACCAAATTTCATTTGTGACATACAATACTTAGGTGGAGTTACCGCCTCTAATATATGTACTCATAGCATACTGTTAAAGGCCACTTGTAATGGAGATTCTGGTGGTCCATTGGCCTATTTTGTTGACGATCATTATGAGTTAATTGGTATTGTATCATTTGGTTTTTCACTTGGCTGTGATTTGGGCTGGTCATCTGGATTTACCCGAGTAACATCATTTCTACCATGGATATATTTGAAAACGGGTATTGCATATCTTTAACAGAATAAGTGAAATGTTACAAACAAAATAACAAACTAAACATACTTTATTAATGTCCAATGTTGACATTTTATTATATACATTTTCAGGTGTACTACAGAATAAATGTTTAACATGGTACACTTGTATACATATTTCGATTTAAATAATCAAAGAGTTGTTTTACTATTTATATATAACAAGTAAGAAATTACAGTGGGTCAAGGCTGACCGACTAGTGTAGAGGCTTTGAGACCCAATCATCATGATTCGATGTTTGCTTTAAGTGGCGTTAGACCCTTTGATGGTCAGATTTTAACAGCTCATAAGTCCGTGAGTATAGATTTAACGTTTTTATACCCACCATCAAAAAAGATGGGGGGTATATTGATTTTGTCATTCCGTTTGTAACACATCGAAATATTGGTCATAGACCCATAAAAGTATATATATTGCGGGTCCTTATTAAATTCTAAGACGATCTAACCATGTCCGTCCGTCTGTCCATCCGTCTGTCCGTCTGTCTGTCTGTTGAAATCACGATAGGGACCACACGAGAGGAGCTAGACAGTTGAAATTTTGCATAAATAGTCTCTATTATTAAGGTTTGTTTGGTATTGAAAATGGGCAATATCGGTCCACTTTTTCGGATAGCCTCTATACAAGTGGACCTCCAAAAAACAGCTTTAACGGCCATAACTGCTTTAGAAATACAAGTATAGCGATGAAATTCGACATAAATAAGTTTCATATGAGCCAAAACCTTTCTACCAAATTTTTTGAGGATCGGCCCATAAATGACCCTGCCCCCCATATAAGGTCCCCTTCTGAAAATTACTTTAACACTCATTACTGATCCCACAATGCAACTATAGCGATGAAATTCGGTATAAGTATGTTTCTTACGAACCAAAATCTCTCTACTAATTTTTTTTAGGATCGGCCCATAAATGATCCAACCCCCCATATAAGGTCCCCGTCTGAAAATGACTTTAACACTCATTACTGGCCCCAAAATTCAAGTATAGCGATGAAATTCGACATAAATAAGTATAGCGATGAAATTCGACATAAATCTTTCTACCAAATTTTTTGAGGATCGGTCCATAATTGACCCTACCCCCATATAAGCTCCCCTTTAGAAAATTACTTTAACACTCATTACTGGTCCTAAATTCGGTATAAGTAAGTTTCTTACGAAACAAAATCGCTCTACGATTTTTTTTAAGATCAGCCCATAAATGACCCTATCCCCCATATAAGGTCCCCTTCTGAAAATGACTTTAACGCTCATTTCTGGCTAAAAAATACGAATTTAGCAATAAAATTTCACACAATTAAGTTCCTTGCGAACCAAAATCTTTTTAATAACTTTTATGTGGATAGGTCCATAATTGGCCCTACTCCCCCTATTGGGTCCACTTCAGGAAATAGCTTAAACGCTCATTACTGTCTTAAAAATACGAGTAAAGCGATGAAATGCTACACACACAGGTTCTTACGAGCCAAAACCTCTGTACCAATTTTTTGGATCGGCTCATAAATGACCCTTCCCCCATATAAGGTCCCTATCTGCAAATAACTACAATGCTCATTACTGGCTGAAAAATATGAATGTGACGAAAATTGACGCACATAAGTTTAATGCGTGCCAAAATCTCTCCACCAAATTTAGGGAGGACCGGTCCATAATTTACCCTACCGCCCATATAAGGTCCCCTTCAGAAAATTACTTAAACGATCATTACTGGCTTAAAAAATATGAGTTATGAAATACGGAATGTATTTCATAACTCATTTATGAAATACGGAATGTATTACAAAAGGTACCCTTCAGGAAAAAGTTTTGGTTACTAAAATACGAGTGTTTCTTATTTAAAATACGAGTACAGCGCTGAAATTTTGCATGAACAAGTTCTATACATAATCTATGTACAAAATTTTATGAGTATCGGTTCATAATTGACGCTCACGGTTTAAGAATTGAAATAAAATATTTGTTTTTTAAAAATTAATATTTTGTTAGTTCAAAAGAGCTCGGTCCATAATTGACTTAAGCCATATTCCAAATATCACCCTGACGTTTATAGTTGAGCATTCCTTTTACGGCACACGGTGTGATGGTGGGTATATGAGATTCGACACAGCCGACACTCTTACTTGCTATAAGGAAGGAATCGAAACACTGTGTGTTCAGATACTGATCGGTATTTGAAGACAATCGGGCTAGGACCTAACCCCATATTCTTATTAAAACCCACTTTAAATTTACATATTTATAATCTATTTCTATTCCTTTCTAAAAGAAACTAAGTGTTTCATATTAACTTGTTGTAAATACTAATATTTGTATGTATAATTTTGTGAACCACTATACATTTCACTAAAATTCTAATTGTGATTATACACTCAAATTACCTTCAGCTATTTCTAGTCAATATACAACAACAACATTTTAATATTCGATCACACTGCTGTGAACTGGTGTGCCTCATGGGGTGTATACACAGATAGTTGTTAGTGTGAACACAAATAGTTGTTAGTGTAAACGCTTGTACATAATTAGTGGTGTGTTTTAAAAATAATTATATAAATATATTATCAGTTGGATGGTTTATTTTGTTATTTTTTAAGCAACTTTTGAATTTGGCATGTAACTCTCATTAAGTCCATACGTTTCTCTGTATGTTTAGTTATGTTTTGATGTTAAAAATATGTCATTGGTAGCGGTAAGAACTGACGTTCTACCCTATTAATATGGTCGTGTGATGATTCAGGATTATGATCTCTCGTGATTACAATCACTCCCACTGTTTCGATGGGGTTGCTCCTGTCTGGAATTTGTGGCTGAACTGACGGCCTAAGACCAGTAACTAAAAAATTTTGTGAAAAAATCAATTTCATTGTGGAAAAGTGTTTTAGATCAAAATTAGGTTGAAAATTTCAGCACTTTTGAAAATGTTTCGAAAAAAAATTGCAAAAAGTTAAAATTTTTTTAAAAAACACTGTTTTAGAGAACAATGTAATATTGTAAAAAACGGTTATTTATGAAAGTAATGTATACGATCATGACCCTCTATGATACCCATCTTTGACAATTTAGCGTCTTTGGCGGCTTGTTCACTTCTCCTCCCAAAAACTTTGTATTCATAGGAAATTTTGAAATATAGATCTCTATAAAAATTTAAATTTCTAAAAGAAAACAAGTATTTTATATAAATTTTGTAGTTAATATACTTATATTAAGATTTGTATGCATAATTCTGTGACCCACCGTAGACTACACTAAAATGCTAATAGTGATTTTACACTCAAATTATCTTGATCTATTTCTAGTCAATATACAACAACAAATTTATTTGTTTAACCCAAACTGATCTACACTAACAATATATACAGCTATGAACAATCACATGGTGTGTACACAAAGTAGTTGTTAGTGTGAACACGAAAAGTTGTTAGTGTAAACGCTTGCACATAATTATGTGTGTTTATTTTTCGAAAAAAATAAACGTGTGCCTCGCTATTATCAGTTGGGTGGTTTATTTTAGAATTTTTTGGTAATTTTGTTTTAAATTTTATTATCTAGTATCTTTTGAATTTCGTATATAATTCTCATTTAGTTTATATGAGTTTTTGTATGTATAGTTCGATTTTGCTATTAAAAATTTGTCATTGGTAGTGGTAAGAACTGACGTTCTACCCTATTAATAAGGTCGTGTGATGATTCAGGATTATGATCTCTCGTGATTACAATCACTCCCACGGTTTCGACGGGGTTGCTCCTGTCTGGAATTTGTGGCTGGACTGACGGCCTAAGACCAAAAACTAAATTTATTAAAAAATCAATTGCATTATAGATACCATACATGATGAATTATTTAAATTCCGAAATAGTACTAACTTCATAACAAATGTAGTAATTTTTAAGTTTTAGACTATAGTCTAGGAACAGGCCTATAAAGTCGACTATAGAATAGATTATAGACTTTTGAATTTATAAACTAGACTTTAGCCATCGAAATATTATATTATAGACTAGGCTATAGACTAGATTATAGACTAGATTATAGACTAAAGACTTATAGCTTAAATACTTTTGAATATATAAACTAGACTATAGACTGAACTATAGGCCAGACTATAGACTGAACTATAGGCCAGACTATAGACTGAATTATAGGCCAGACTATTGACTAGAATATAGACTGGACTATAGGCCACACCAGACTATAGACTGGATAAAAGGCCAGACTATAAACTATACTATAGGCTGGAATATAGGCCAGACTATAGACTGGACTATAGGCCAGACTTTAGATTAGACTATAGGCCAGCCCATAGACTATACTAAAGACTGGACTATAGACTATACTATAGATTGGACTATAGACTATACTATAGACTGGACTATAAACTAAAATGTAGTCTAGACTATAGACTGGACTGGCCAGACTATAGACTAGACTATAGACTGGACTATAGACTGCACTATAAGCCAGACTATAGACAAGACTATAGGCCAAACCATGGACCATAGACTGCAATATAGGCCATACTATAGTCGAGATTATAAACTGGACTATAGGCCAGACTATAGACTGGGCAATAGGCCAGACCATAGACTATACTATAGACTGGGCTATAGGCCAGACCATAGACTATACTATAGACTACGCTATAGGCCAGACTATAGACTATACCATAGACTGTACTATAGGCCACACCATAGACTGGACTATAGGCCATAGATTATAGGTTGGACTACAGATTAGACCAGACCATGGACTATAGGCCAGACTTTACACTAGACTATAGACTGGACTATAGGTTAGACTATAGACTAGACTGGACTATAGGCCAGACTATAGGCCCTACTGTAGACCAGACTATACTATAGGCCAGACCTTAGACTAGACTATGGGTCGGACTATAGACTGGACTATAGTCGAGACTATAGACTAGACTATAGATTGAACTATAGGCCAGACTATAGACCAGACTATAGACTAGACCATAGACTAGACCATAGACTAGACTTTAGGCCAGTCTATAGACTAAACTATAGGCCAGACTATAAACTAAACTATAGACTGAACTATAGGTCAGACTACAGACTAGACTATAGACTGAGCTATAGGCCAGACTATAGACTGGACTTCAGGCCAGACTATAGACTGGACTTTAGGCCAGACTATAGACTGGACTTTAGGCCAGACTATATACTAGACTATAGACAGGATTATAGGCCAGACTATAGACTAGACTATAGACTGGGCTATAGGCCAGACTATAGACTGGACTTTAGGCCAGACTATATACTAGACTATAGACAGGATTATAGGCCAGACTATAGACTAGACTATAGACTGGATTATAGGCCAGACTATAGACTAAACTATAGACTGAACTATAGGCCAGCCTACACACTAGACTATAGATTGGGCTATAGGCCAGACTATAGACTAGACTATAGACTGGACTATAGGCCGGAATATATACTAGACTATAGACCGGATTATAGGCTAGACTATAGACTAGACTATAGGTCAGACTATAGACTAGACTATATGCCTGGACTATAGGCCTGGACTATAGACTAGACTATAGAATGGTCTATAGGCCAGACTATAGACTAGACTATAGACTGGACTATTGGCCAGGCTATATACTGGATTATAGGCCAGACTATAGACTGGACTATAGGCCAGACTATAGACTAGACTATAGGCCAGACTATAGACTAGACTATAGACTGGACTATAGGCCAGACTATAGACTAAACTATAGACTGAACTATATGCCAGACTACAGACTAGAATATACGCCAGAATATATACTAGACTATAGACTGAATTATAGGCCAGACTATAGACTAGACTATAGGCCAGACTATAGACTCGATTGAAAGATATACTATAAACAAGAATATAGGCTAGACTATAGAATAGATTACTACAAGATCCTATAGTAGTAGTAGTATATATTCGAAAAAATTCTGAAAATATTGTGGGGGTACTGCGGTATTTGTCGATATAAAAAGTATTAAATTACTGAATTTTCCGTGCCTGGTGCGAATTGAATAAATAATGATGTTGTTTGAAAAGACTGTTGTACAAAAAATATTCAGTTAATAAAGTCTTTATACAATATTTTAAATAGTTCACTAGTTATATGAGTTAAATACATTTTAGTAAATATCAATTAAATAAATAATTTACATAATTTCATATGTATATTTACGCGTCACACTTCAATGCCCAATAGGAAAATTTAATTTTATTTTTTTGCAACTATACCACCTATAGTAAAAAGAGATGCAATCAATTTATTGGATTCGTAAATTTCAATGCCGTTGCTGAAATTTAATGTAGGCAAAGACATGGGTGTCATATATTTATCTGTGACGCTAAGATTGGAAATTTCATATAGGAAATCCTAGATAATAATAAAAATAAACATTAAATAATATCTTTAGCATTTAGTTAAATGTTATACCTTTTTCAAAGGGCACTGATATGGAATATTGCTCGATTTCCTTAACTCCAATAGTATGGTTTTTATCAGAGGTACTTCATAATTTGAGCGTACAGCATCACAGATATTCATCTTAATATCAATGAATTTAAGAGCTTTTCGCTTTGAATGCGGCATCGTGTGTATATAATATCGTACGAAAAATTGTTTGTCCACATTCTTATTAAACATTAGCCGTACGGAAAAAGTATAATGACTGATACCCACTTTTTGAAAATCACAATCAAATTTTTTAATAGCACTCGAGTTCTTTTGACAAATCAACGAGTGAAATTCTAAATTCCAACGTTTTTTTAAGGCCTTAAGGAAATAAAAATTGTTATATTGAAAAGTTTAATTTTATAAAATAACATACTTGAGTTGAATGTTTAAAAAACAAAATTACAATTATTGCGCGTATGAATAATGTATTCGACCACATTTTAAATTGTATTTAAAATTTTAATTTAACATGAATTCATAAAGTGCTGTAAGAACATTTAAATTTAATTAATATTTACAAATAATTTTAATCAATTTAATAATCATTTAATATCTAACATAATTAAAACAATCACCATCAGTGATGGGCAACTGGTGCTGAAGGTGTTGTAGCGAAAGTAAAGTTACTCTTGTTGGGGATCAATAACCCCGACTGTATTACGTGAACACCCGCCTTGTCGGCATTATTACCCGGTACCCTTTTTCAATCACAGAGTGAGCTAGGGGCGAACCAACACCGCCTCCTTGTGATCCCTTAGAAACACTTAGGCAGTAATTTTTATACATCGTGGATTCCAGACAAATCATGGCTTTGCAGTACTCTTCGTTGGCGGAATTAGTGTTATCATCACTTGCACACAGCATCCAAAATATCGATGATCTGCACCATACGACATAATCTGAAAATCTGCCTTGTTGGTCTTATTACATGGTACACCCGCCTTGTCGGCATTATTTTCAATCACAGGGTGAGCTGGGGACGAACCAACACCGCCTCCTTGTGATCCCTTAGCAACACTTAGGTACCGTACAACAGCGAATATCATGAAACCTAAATACATAACGTGAACCTGCCTAGTCGGTCTTATAACACGGTAATCTTTTTCAATCCCAGATTGAGATAGAGACGAACCAACACCGTCCCCTTGTGATCCCTTAGCAATACTTAGGTGGTAATTTTTGTACATCGTGGACACTAGACCAATCATGGCTCTGCAGTACTCTCCGTTGGCCGAAATAGTGTTATCAGCACTAGCACACAGCATCCACAATGTCGATGATATGCACCGTACGACAGCGGGAATCATGAACCCCGAGTGCATTACGTGAACACCTGCCTTGTTGGCCTTATTACCCGGTTCTCTTTTTCAATCACAGGGTGAGCTAGGGCGAACTAACACCGCCCCCTTGTGATCCTTTAGCAACACCGTACGACAGCGAATATAATGAATCATGGCCCCGTAGAAGACTCTGTTAGCCGAAATGGTGTTTTCAGCACTTGCACACAGCAGCCACAATGTCGATAATACGTACCGTGCGACATCGGGAATCATGAACCTCAAGTGCGTTACTTGATTACACGGTACTCTTTTTCAATCCCAGGGTGAGCAAGATATGAAGCAACACTGCCCCTTTGTGATCCCTTAGCAACACTTAGGTGATAATTTTTGTACATTGTGGATACCAGACTAATCATGGCCCTGTAGCCGAAATGGTATTTCAGCACTTGCACACTGCAGTCACAATGTCGATGGTATGTACCGTAGGACAGGGGGAATCATAAACCCTTCAATCACAGGGTGAGCTAGAAGCGAACCAACACTGCCCCTTATAATCCCTGAAGACCACACAGATTGTAATTTTTGTCAAGACTTTCTTTTTACTCACAGGGGAATAGTGAAAAGAGTAAATCCAAAAAAATACCTTGATAAGGAAGCAAAATATTCAAAATGTCCTACCACTTCGACATCAAATCTTTCCCAACATTTAGCCCCATAGTCATTCCTCCCAAAATTTTGAATCAACATGAATCAGTGTTTTAACATTTATTCTATTCTTGAGAATTAAGTTACAACCACAACCACTATGAGGACCCAGAAGGTCTTCAAGCAATTAGTCCTGGTCGGAGTCTGATCAAAAAACCCTATAATATGTTAATATAGGAGTCGAAAGGGTTTGCAGGTTTCTGGTAATTGCTTGATGTACTTCTGGTGCAAAGTAGTCTAAAGACTTCTTCAATTTCTTCTGTTTTTCCCCGGAATTGCAATAGCAAGGCAAATCCGATTTATCAATATAACATGCCCTGGGGGAGACTGGGACCAATTGAGTTAGTATCATTTTAGACCATGGAGGTGTAACACTAACTGAAAAAATCATTTAGTGTCAAATAACCTATGACGTTACTAGTATTTGGACCACCCTTTACATTTATATATTATTTGTTTATATCAACATGTAGTGAACTGATGTCATGTGTGTAGACTACTTTAGTAGGTAAATAAAAATAAAATTTGTAGTTTCTGGACTTTGAGTTGACATAACAAGTCTTGTTTTTTTTTAAAAAAATACTTTTTATTTTACTTGTCAACCATCGCTGCCATCGCTTCATGAAGGACGCGAAAAAAAGTTTATCATCATCCTTTCGAACAGCGGTAAATATGCGAGTCACTTAGGATGTCAGTGTGCCAGTAGCAGCGTTAATATTTAACCACGTTTTCGTAGTATTGGTAAAGTGCTTTTAATCGTTCAAGTTTCTTTTATATCCCCTACACTACCACAGTGGAGTGTTTAGGTGTATAACTGAGTTGAGCTGCCATAGAGATCTAACTTCTGAAAATCTTTATAGTTCTCATTACAACATTAATCACCCTAAAACATTCTGTAAGGATTATAACATTTTAAATTTCGTTACTAGTATTTCCGACAATCATTGGTATAGGTTAATGTATAATCGGCTTTAATCGTTTATAGTTTCTTCTTTCTTGTTTTGCATGTTCCATTATTTTAACCCTGAGTATCAGTAGTTTTTAGTGCATAAATAAATTTGTTGTCCTGGGTTACCTTTACCTTTTTACATCTTCTGTTTACTACTAGTTCCTTTATGTTTTCGGTTAAAATATAAACTTTTACTTCAATATTAGTGTAGTAGTTCTTGTTTGTTTATTTCTCCATGACATTAATTTCTTTAGTGAGTTTTAAAGTTTTACAAATAGAATCGCTTTAGATCTGCTTTTTTTTGGTTGTTATTTCTTTGAAACATAATAAATTTAAAGTGTTTTTCTTTTAAGATTTACACTACAGTCTAAAACCTCAAAGATAAAAGTGATAAAGGAATTTTGTTTTCAATAGATATTAATCCTGGAAAAGATGAATAAGCAAATATCGTTCAGCTTAAGCGAAAACTTAATGGAATTTCAAGGCATTGATGATAGTGGTTGCTATAGGTAACATGATAAGGAATAGTGCATTGCAATACATAGTTCCACAATAAAAACTTTATTAGACTTTCATTTCCCACCTAGCATATAGGGTACGAAAGAGAAACCGAGGGGAAATCAAGAGTTTGGCACCCTATAAGACGGTAACAACGGTTGTTGCCATGAGTACTACATCGACCAGAAATCTTGAAACATTTATATAAATAGTCTAGTCTATAGTCTAGTCTATAGTCTAGTCTATAGTCTAGTCTATAGTCTAGTCTAGTCTAGTCTATAGTCTAGTCTATAGTCTAGTCTATAGTCTAGTCTATAGTCTAGTCTATAGTCTAGTCTATAGTCTAGTCTATAGTCTAGTCTATAGTCTAGTCTATCTATAGTCTAGTCTATAGTCTAGTCTATAGTCTAGTCTATAGTCTAGTCTATAGTCTAGTCTATAGTCTAGTCTATAGTCTAGTCTATAGTTAGTCTATAGTTATAGTCTATAGTCTAGTCTATAGTCTAGTCTATAGTTAGTCTATAGTCTAGTCTATAGTCTAGTCTATAGTCTAGTCTATAGTCTAGTCTATAGTTTAGTCTATAGTCTAGTCTATAGTCTAGTCTATAGTCTAGTCTATAGTCTAGTCTATAGTCTAGTCTATAGTCTAGTCTATAGTCTAGTCTATAGTCTAGTCTATAGTCTAGTCTATAGTCTAGTCTATAGTCTAGTCTATAGTCTAGTCTATAGTCTAGTCTATAGTCTAGTCTATAGTCTAGTCTATAGTCTAGTCTATAGTCTAGTCTATAGTCTAGTCTATAGTCTAGTCTATAGTCTAGTCTATAGTCTAGTCTATAGTCTAGTCTATAGTCTAGTCTATAGTCTAGTCTATAGTCTAGTCTATAGTCTAGTCTATAGTCTAGTCTATAGTCTAGTCTATAGTCTAGTCTATAGTCTAGTCTATAGTCTAGTCTATAGTCTAGTCTATAGTCTAGTCTATAGTCCTAGTCTATAGTCTAGTCTATAGTCTAGTCTATAGTCTAGTCTATAGTCTAGTCTATAGTCTAGTCTATAGTCTAGTATTCTATCTCTCTTTAGCTCTTCAAAATCATTGACCATACGTCAAATCATTTATTTATGACGACCAAGTGATGGAAAAAATTGTAGGAAAACAAGTTAGAGTGCTATATTCGGCTGAGCCGAATCTTAAATACCCTCCACCAGCAACTTTTGTATTAATACATTTCTAATTAATAAAATATTTGTAGAAATAAGTTTTCTCATGTCTTAAATAGAAAAATCCCAAGATTTAAACAGCTTAAATCTACTACAATTCCAAGATTTATTGAACATTAGAAACGCCACTTTCATTTAAATTTTTATAGCGCCCTAAGATATGCTTTAGCGATATCTCGTATTTGCATGTATGCATGTGTGTGAAAGATTTAAGGATTTTAAAAATACATACATATATATAATTTTGTTCTACACAAATTGATAATGCAAATAGTTAAATACGGTTAAAGCGCTTTTAGGGGCAGGACCTAGTATGAGAGATATGACCAAATATAGACCGATCGTGAAAAATTTTTGAAATAGCATTAAGTGCTTTTTGCATTACAAAATAGTATTTATGAACAAAAATAGTTTTATATCATTATTTGGTAATGAGTTATGTGCCTTTAAGTGTTTTTCTGAAAGGGACCTTGTATGGGAGCTATGACCAATTATGGACCGATCGAAAAAAATTTTCACAGTAATATTTCTGTGCATTTGAGTAATACTTGTGCCAAATTTTATATTGATATCTTAATTTAGTAATGAGTTATGCGCGTTTAAGTGATTTTCGGGAGGGGACCTTGTATGGGAGCTATGACCAATTATGGACCGATCGGAAAAAAATTTCACAATAATATTTTTGTGCATATGAGTAATACTTGTACAAAACCTTATATGAATATCTTAATTTAGTAATGTGTTATGCGCGTTTAAGTGATTTTCGAGAGGGGACCTTGTATGGGAGCTATGACCAATTATGGACCGATCGGAAAAAAATTTTACAGTAATATTTCTATGCATATGGGTAATACTTATACCAAATTTTATATGGATATCTTAATTTAGTACTGAGTTATGCGCGTTTAAGTGATTTTCGGGAGAGGACCTTGTATGGGAGCTATGACCAATTATGGACCGATCGGAAAAAAATTTCACAGTAATATTTCTATGCAAATGGGCAATATTTTTGCCAAACTTTATATGGATATCTTAATTTAGTACTGAGTTATGCGCGTTTAAGTGATTTTCGGGAGGGGACCTTGTATGGGAGCTATGACCAATTATGGACCGATCGGAAAAAACTTTCACAGTAATATTTCTATGCATATGGGCAATACTTACACCAAATTTTATTTGGATATCTTAATTTAGTAATGAGTTATGCGCGTTTAAGTGATTTTGGGGAGGGGACCTTGTATGGGAGCTATGATCAATTATGGACCGATCGGAAAAAAATTTCACAACAATATTTCTGTGCATATGAGTAATATTTGTACCAAATTTTATATGGATATCTTAATTTAGTTATGAGTTAAGCGCGTTTAAGTGATTTTCGGGAGGGGACCTTGTATGGGAGCTATGACCAATTATGGACCGATCGGAAAAAATTTTCACAGTAATATTTCTATGCATATGGGCAATACTTATACCAAATTTTATTTGGATATCTTAATTTAGTAATGAGTTATGCGCGTTTAAGTGATTTTCGGGAGGGGACCTTGTATGGGAGCTATGTCCAATTATGGACCTATCCATAAAATTTTTCCTCTGAAAGAATTCTATTGACATAAGATTTTAATTTGTAAAATTTTGTGAAGATATCGACATTGTGGCGGAAGTTATTAACAAAAAACCCATTTTCCGGGAATATGTACTTTTGTATGGGAGGTATATGAAATTGTGGACCGATTCTGGCAATTTTCAGCAGGGATCAAGATCTTGTGCAGAAACGAATGTATGGTGATTTCCATGGAATTACCTTGCATAGTTTTCGAGAAAACTATATCAGAATGTGTAAAAAATGCTTATTTTTTTCCGAGGTTGTTTTAAATTTTGATTCATAACTTTTCCCGGTGTGAACCGATTTTGCCCATTTGCAATACCAAACAACTTAGGAAAATGAAGAACATTTTGGGTGAATTTGGTTAAGCTCTATTGCTTCGTTTTATCGTGAGCGTGTTTTACACAGACAGACGGACAGACGGACATAGCTAAATCGACTCAGAATTTGATAAGGACCCAGAATATATATACTTTGTTGGGTCTCAGATGAATATTTCTTGGTGTTACACATGGAATGACAAAGTTATATATACCCTCTATCACCACTGATGGTGGTGGAGGGTATAATAATCAAAAAACATCTTAAAACAATCATAAAGTAATAATAATAACAAAAATATTAACAAACCATAAAAATAAGTATTCCTACAACAGTTGTCATTATCATTATCATCGCCTTCATCATGACAATCATCATCATCATCACTCATTGGCTGTAACATCAACATCCGTAACATCATTATCAGTATCATGTTCATCATAAACATTATTGGCTTCATTGGCATCAAATCACATTCATTGTGTGAATGTCTGTCTGTTTGGTTTTTTTTTTGGTGTGTCTGTATGTCTTTCTCATGCCACAACTACAATATTCAAAATCGTTTTATGATTGTCCTTTATGGTGTTTTTTTCTAATTTTTCCTTTTTTCTTTTTTTCTATACAGGGTTTTGGAATTTCTTTTGTTATGCTCGTTCTGTGTTCGATAAACAATTGAATTGGTGATGGGAATGTATTTGTGGTTGTTGTTAGTTTTATCGGAAGTTAGAGTGTGAATTATTTTCTACATCCTTTTCCTAGACATGTTTAAAGGATGCTGTAATGGAAGAATATACAAATACATACATACATATGTATGTATATACATGTAAACACACACAAAATAGTTTTAGTGCAACTTATTTTCGAAATATTTTTCTTCAGAAAAAAAGTAATGGAACTCGTTTGATTACACAAATACCAGGAATGCTTAATTTCTGAGGAAAAAAGAATAATACCATTATATGTACTTATAATCATTCTATTTATTACCTTCTGCATTCTTTCTTATCTGATGTATTACACATCCTCCTAAAGTATCATAAACTAAGAAAGTTTTGTCGGATATATCAGCCAAGGAAAATGATTTTAAATATCACTTTCTGAGCCGAGTGTATTTTCTCTGTCCGTCAGTCCGTCTGTCTGTCCATCCGTCAGTCAGTCCGTCTGTCTGTCTGTCCGTCCATCCGTCCGTCTGTGTGTCCATGTAAAACTTATGGGGACGCTCAAGGTCGCAATTTGAACTATTAATATTTATTTAAACAATAATTAAACTGCAAAAATACAATAAATTAAAGGCACAAAAATAAAAACATACAAATCCATAAAGGTGTCAATTTATTCAGTTATATTTTATGTAAATCTAAAAATCAACAAAAAATATTTGAAAATAAATTTTTTGAACTAAAATTTGACAAAGTGGTATATTTGAAAATTCAATATTTACAAATAAAAAGGAGTTTTTAAACCTGTCTCTTCCAGGCTTGTGGGGTTATGATTACATAAAGTAATTCATTAAGTGGCCAATTACAAAACCTCGTATTGTGTAATTGAGCAATAATCAATTACAATTATTTGTAATTTGAAATTGAAGTTTAGCCAATTACAATTACTTTTAAATTTTGTAATGTAAATTTTGCCAATTACAATTACTTGACCAATAAACAATTACAATTACTTTTATTTGTAATTATAATTGAAGTTTTTAAACAATGTATGTCTCTATTGGGCCACATTTTCCAAATGAAATCTTGCTAAACCACTGTGTCTTGAGTTTTTTTTCAACAAATCTCTTTTAATTTGAATTTTAATTAATTAGTATTATTATTTGCACGATTTTTTTTTGTAAATTTAAAGCAGATTATGCAAACATATCTACAAACTAATAAGCTTTTATTTACATTTTTATAATTTTAATTAACTTTGTTGTGATAATTGACTGACATTAACAAAACTAATTAAAAACAAGTAAGAAATTATAGTCGGGGGTGGCCGACCATATGATACCCTACACCAATAGCGAATATTAAATGTGATTCATTTTCAATAATAAAGCATTTATATATATTGAATATTATTTCATCAAATTACCTGTAGAGTGCGCACAATTGAATGGTTTACATGGACACACTGACAGACAGACAGACAGACAGACAGACAGACAGACAGACGGACAGACAGACACGAATGTCGAGAGTTTTACGTGAACACCTGCCATGACGGCCTAATTTTACGGTGGTCTTTTTCATCCAGACGGTCTACCACACGCCTTTGAATCCTTCAATGAAGAACTCAGGTAGCAATTTTATACATGGCTGAGCATGTACAAGCACTTTGTTAAAGAACTCGAGCTATCTAATATCTTGCCATAGTCGCCCCGTTGCGGAATGAAAGACAGCATGGGATCAAACCCAAAGCAAATCCCGACAAGCAAAAAGCAATCACTGGTCTAAAGTCAATAGAAGGGGGTGACAAGTCCCAACATCAGGTGAAATCATTCTTCCAGTAATCCGGAAGGTGACCATCCTTATGATGTCATAAAAGATTGCATTATTTAAAATGCAATCCCCATCATCTAATGACCCATTCCAGTTCATTCCTTTATCTCTTTAAGCCCGCGCTACCACACTACTGAGATGGCTCTGTTGTTTTGGCAACAGCACCTAGAGACCTATTTGGTGGTCCGAAATACCCAACAAAATAGATCAGCATCCCTCCTTTATGAACCGATCAATGTGACAAAGGAAATAGGAATTTCCAAAGTCAATTAATTCCAATAATTGCCCCGACAATTAGTGGCGTAGCATGTATCAATATATCCTGTTGAGATGGCAGCAGCACCGAAGAACTTCCCCGAAGCGTAAAAGGCATACTAAATCAATACTTATCTCCAATATATGGAGACTTTCCCGATATTTCACCAATTCTCTACGGGATGACAGCCAACCATTGAATACTAACCTGACAATTCCCCAGCATATACCGGCGTCCCACTACGTGACCGGTAAGAAATACCGATCGGGTTTAGGAATAAAGCATATGCTGCTTTGCACACAGACCTGTTCGAAGAGAGAATTATCCAACCCATTAGGTATAGGATATATCAGTTCTTAAACCAACATTCTCTGCCCGCGATTTTGGGTATTAAACCACAGCCACTACGTGGAACCCGAAGGAACCTCTTTACCCCGGGGATTGCAATACATCAAGATGGAGATTTCATCAAGGAAACATGCCCCGGGGGGGAGGGGTTGAGACAGATAGACAGACAGACGGACGAACGGACAGACGGACATATCTTAATCGACTCAAGAATTGATTCTGAGCAGATTAGTATACTTTAAGGTGGGTGTATAGTCAATATTTTTGAGTGCTACACACATCAGCACAAACGCATAATATCCTCCCCACTATAAAGGTGTAGGGTATAATAAACTTTCACATATAAAACTATTAAAAAGCTGAAAATAAAATTAGTCATAATGAAACATATATTTATGATAAAATTTAATCATTAAAGTTTTCATTCAAAATTAATTTAAATTTAAGAAAACATTTAAAACCAGGATTAAAAAGTCAAATAACATATTAACGAAATTATCAAACCATGGTGGACATGGCTAGATCTTCATGGAATTTTACAAGGAATATTAACGTATTTATATGGGGTCTACAACTGAAGCTAGTTAACATATGATATCCAATTGTTCGGAGAGTATTAATTCCTGAAAAACCGATCAATAGATTAAGAAAACTTCGTTCTTCTAGAACATCTACTCTAGGTCATATCGTGCAATACAACTATACAATACTACTTGGGCCAAACCAACTGACTGTGAATTTCTTTTAGCAGTTATTTCAATTATTTTTTGACCATTTTCTACTTTTTTTTAATCCACAAACTTAAAGATGTGGAAAAAACTTTCATAATACAAAAGTGCTGGCAGTATAATTATTTCTTTGAAAATGTTCACTTCAAAATGAAAACCCAAATTTCTGCAGTACTAGACATTATTAAAATGACAATCTTCTTTCTTATTTGTTGTTTGTAATTTAAGTAGAAATAATTATTGTTGCACATTAAAATGACAAAAATTCATTCATTATAAAACAAGCTGGACTATTTTCATATTATGTAAGGAGATTGTTGTTACTGCCAGAGCAGCATATTTAAAGAAATTGTCATTATTTTATTTCAGAGCATTTTTTTGTATGGTCCTTTTTCCCTGACTTGTTTGAAAAATTTCATAATATATAAATGCAATATTGTTGTACTACATAATTTAGGTGATAATATTTAGTATATAAAATATTCTTGTTCTAACAGTTGTTGTCCTTATTTTTCTTGAGCAACAAAAAATAACAACAAAATAACTTTAACAACAGGAACTATATTAAAATTTCAGAGCAATGGAGGACAACCAAATAGTCAAGCATTCAACTCTGTGTACAAGCTGCCAGTATATGTTGGTATTGCAACCTCAAACCTCTTACCAACTACAATTACTTCAGCCGACGGCTGTGAACCGGTGAGCATAAGTGGGTGGCGAGGTAGTATTTGCTAACTGAACGAAGGTAAAAATCATGAAATATACTTAAGTGCTTTGGTTGTCTCGAAATGCAAAAAAGTGCAAATTTAGCTGAAAGCTTATATACGAGGGTTGCATTAAAACTAAATATACCAAGCGGGTTAGAATCGTTTTCTGACCCGATTAGACTATGTCCGTCCGTCCGTGTTAACCTTGGAATCAAACTATAGGTTGCAATTTTTTATTTCACCTAGCCTCAATACTACTGAACTCACGAATAGGGCTTGTAAACCTTGTAATCAAATGATATTTGGCACATGATATTCTATTGTACCAGGGAAGAAGTCTATTAAAAATAGTTAACATCAGTCCATTATTTTGCCTAGCCCCAATAAAAAAGAAACCCCCGAATAGGGTTTTTAAGCTCATAATTATGTCCAATATACCCGTATCTCGATAAAAACCTGCACAACCAAGTTCTATACTAGCCTTGATGACTCTGATGAACTTTACAACGATAGGACCTCATTTTACCCTAGCCCCTGTACAAAGTCACCTTTAAAATATGACTTAAATGTCCGCAATTTGCTTAAAAAGTCTAATGTTGCAATGAAATTCAGCTTGAAAACATTAAATGTAACCGTAAATCCAACTACTAAGTTTTATGAGGATCTGTTCTTATTTTCCCTAAGCCCCATATAAACCCTATTTCAGAAAATTAACAACAAGAAATAGCTTAAGTATATCTGAAGCAAGTTACAATTTATTGTTATTATATCTGGTGTAAGGTATGTATGTAATGATGTATTCTTAAAACTGGTATAAGGTCGACCCTCGCCAGATTATAACATAATTTTTTTTTTGACCACCCACACAGGGGATGTGCCTTCTCATGTAGTCTCTGAATTTTTGTACATATTTTCAGGAGGGTGTTGTTATTTAGTTCGTAGTAGTTATAGTTAGTTAGTTTTTAGTTAGTTAGTTAGTTAGTAGTTAGTAGTTAGTTAGTTAGTTAGTATTTAGTTAGTTAGTTAGTAGTTAGTTAGTTAGTTAGTTAGTTAGTTAGTTAGTAGTTAGTTAGTAGTTAGTTAGTTAGTTAGTTAGTTAGTTAGTTAGTTAGTTAGTTAGTTAGTAGTTAGTTAGTTAGTTAGTTAGTTAGTTAGTTAGTTAGTTAGTAGTTAGTTAGTTAGTTAGTTAGTTAGTTAGTTAGTTAGTTAGTTAGTTAGTTAGTTAGTTAGTTAGTTAGTTAGTTAGTTAGTTAGTTAGTTAGTTAGTTAGTTAGTTAGTTAGTTAGTTAGTTAGTTAGTTAGTTAGTTAGTTAGTAGTTAGTTAGTTAGTTAGTTAGTTAGTTAGTTAGTTAGTTAGTTAGTTAGTTAGTTAGTTAGTTAGTAGTTAGTTAGTTAGTTAGTTAGTTAGTTAGTTAGTTAGTTAGTTAGTTAGTTAGTTAGTTAGTTAGTTAGTTAGTTAGTTAGTTAGTTAGTTAGTTAGTTAGTTAGTTAGTTAGTTAGTTAGTTAGTTAGTTAGTTAGTTAGTTAGTTAGTTAGTTAGTTAGTTAGTTAGTTAGTTAGTTAGTAGTTAGTTAGTTAGTTAGTAGTTAGTTAGTTAGTTAGTTAGTTAGTAGTAGTAGTTAGTTAGTTAGTTAGTTAGTTAGTTAGTTAGTTAGTTAGTTAGTTAGTTAGTTAGTTAGTTAGTTAGTTAGTTAGTTAGTTAGTTAGTTAGTTAGTTAGTTAGTTAGTTAGTTAGTAGTTAGTTAGTTAGTTAGTTAGTTAGTTAGTTAGTTAGTTAGTTAGTTAGTTAGTTAGTTAGTTAGTTAGTTAGTTAGTTAGTTAGTTAGTTAGTTAGTTAGTAGTTAGTTAGTTAGTTAGTTAGTTAGTTAGTTAGTTAGTTAGTAGTTAGTTAGTTAGTTAGTTAGTAGTTAGTTAGTTAGTTAGTTAGTTAGTTAGTTAGTAGTTAGTTAGTTAGTTAGTTAGTTAGTTAGTTAGTTAGTTAGTTAGTTAGTTAGTTAGTTAGTTAGTTAGTTAGTTAGTTAGTTAGTTAGTTAGTTAGTTAGTTAGTTAGTTAGTTAGTTAGTTAGTTAGTTAGTTAGTTAGTTAGTTAGTTAGTTAGTTAGTTAGTTAGTTAGTTAGTTAGTTAGTTAGTTAGTTAGTTAGTTAGTTAGTTAGTTAGTTAGTTAGTTAGTTAGTTAGTTAGTTAGTTAGTTAGTAGTTAGTTAGTAGTAGTTAGTTAGTTAGTTAGTTAGTTAGTTAGTTAGTTAGTTAGTTAGTTAGTTAGTTAGTTAGTTAGTAGTTAGTTAGTTAGTTAGTTAGTAGTTAGTTAGTTAGTTAGTTAGTTAGTTAGTTAGTTAGTTAGTTAGTTAGTTAGTTAGTTAGTTAGTTAGTTAGTTAGTTAGTTAGTTAGTTAGTTAGTTAGTTAGTTAGTTAGTTAGTTAGTTAGTTAGTTAGTTAGTTAGTTAGTTAGTTAGTTAGTTAGTTAGTTAGTTAGTTAGTTAGTTAGTTAGTTAGTTAGTTAGTTAGTTAGTTAGTAGTTAGTTAGTTAGTTAGTTAGTTAGTTAGTTAGTTAGTTAGTAGTTAGTTAGTTAGTTAGTTAGTTAGTTAGTTAGTTAGTAGTTAGTTAGTTAGTTAGTTAGTTAGTAGTTAGTTAGTTAGTTAGTTAGTTAGTTAGTTAGTTAGTTAGTTAGTAGTTAGTTAGTTAGTTAGTTAGTTAGTTAGTTAGTTAGTTAGTTAGTTAGTTAGTTAGTTAGTTAGTTAGTTAGTTAGTTAGTTAGTTAGTAGTTAGTTAGTTAGTTAGTTAGTTAGTTAGTTAGTTAGTTAGTTAGTTAGTTAGTAGTTAGTTAGTTAGTTAGTTAGTTAGTTAGTTAGTAGTAGTTAGTTAGTTAGTTAGTTAGTTAGTTAGTTAGTTAGTTAGTTAGTTAGTTAGTTAGTTAGTTAGTTAGTTAGTTAGTTAGTTAGTTAGTTAGTTAGTTAGTTAGTTAGTTAGTTAGTTAGTTAGTTAGTTAGTTAGTTAGTAGTTAGTTAGTTAGTTAGTTAGTTAGTTAGTTAGTTAGTTAGTTAGTAGTTAGTTAGTTAGTTAGTTAGTAGTTAGTTAGTTAGTTAGTTAGTTAGTTAGTTAGTTAGTTAGTTAGTTAGTTAGTTAGTTAGTTAGTTAGTTAGTTAGTTAGTTAGGGATTATGACAAATAAATTAAAGAGATTATGAAAAATTAAAATTCAATTCCATAAATATTATAAAACTTCTCTTCCCTAAAAAAATTCTTTGTTATGAATTTCGATTAGCTTAATATCCTGTGACCTACAATGTAATTGACAAATGTATACAGACAACCATTTTATATTATACGCTTTTATATCATTTATTATAAATACTCGCTTATCATTGAAGGCATTTAAAATATTACTAAACACATTATTAAACATTACATGCCACCCGAAATGCCGCTAGTACAACTCATACCATTTAATATTTCTAATCTTTTCAAATATCTCAAATAAAACATTCAATAGTGACACACGCAAAATTTGTTGAGCCTTTTAGCTGAAATTAGTCTCTTTTGTAAAACGGAAGTACTAAATTGTAATACAGGATATTTATTTTTTTGTTTGTCTATTTTGTTGTAATATATTGGTCATTCGTTATACTGTCTAGTTTGAACTCTTAGATATTGTAGTCGGTAACAAGAAAAACGTGTCATCGAAATAAATCTAACGACATTTTCAACTTTTTTTTGGAATAGGGATGTTCAATGAAAAAGAAAGTCATTACAACAATTTTTCTTAGAAATTCTTAGTTTTTGCGCTTTTATAACATCTCAAAAAGGACCAAAGATGGTTTGTGATGGGGATTCAGCGCAGCTCAATCTAGGACCTGTGATCAGTGTTTGTTAGTGTTTGTTTTTGCTGGTAATTTTATAAGAATGACTCTAGAATTCTAAAGTTTTGATCAAGTTTTTAAAAGTATTGCGAAATAGTGCTAAAAAGCTAAAAAGTTTTTCTAGTTTCCAGAAACAGTTGTAATAATAGTAATGAAGGAAGTAAAAGTAGTGATAAAACAAAATCTATTATTTATATCCTTCTTTACATTATAAAAAGTCATTTACAAAGATTGTATTGTGTGTAAAATAAATGATGGTCTTACGAAATGACCAACATGTGTTGAATATAGTAGTTGACTTGTTGACTGGACGTCTAAATGACACACCACTTCGAAAATTTTGAAAAGTGTTGTGTTGTTGGCAGAATAACGCTTTATGTTATATTGACTAGTACTGTTTCTCTTTGTTCCTATTACGATGCTGATGACATTGTAAGTTTTTCAACCATTTCATGTTGCTTTAGTTCAGTTTCTACTATTCATGTATTGCTGTCCATTCATCAGCAACCAACAGTTTTCCGTTCGCTATTCATGATTTTAATTCTTTTCGAAACCGAGATACAATATGAACATGAACAAAAATTGTTTTTATTAAAATGCCAATATCAGCTTAAACATCTGTTATTTATAGTTAAAGAACCTTTTGTTTTTCGAAACCAATATAAGAGTCCTACAAGTGGCATCAGTTTAATTTGATTTTATGATTACATCACAATACATACAAACATACAGATGTATGTATGTATGCTGGGGTGGCTCAAAAAAAGTTTATAATATTCTCAACTATAATAAAAGCTTAATTATATTTCAAATTGAGTGTCTGAAATTGTTTTGTAAGACGAAATCCTCTTGTCTAGTCTTTAGTCTAGTTTATAGTTAAGTCTATAGTCTAGTCTATAGTCTAATATAAAGATTAGTCTATAGTCTAGTCTATAGTCTAATATAAAGATTAGTCTAAAGTCTAGTCTATAGTCTAGTCTACAGTCTAGTCTATAGTCTAGTCTATATACTAGTCTATAGTCTAGTCTATAGTCTAGTCTATATACTAGTCTATAGTATAGTCTATAGTCTAGTCTATATACTAGTCTATAGTATAGTCTACAGTCTAGTCTATAGTCTAGTCTATAGTCTAGTCTATAGTCTAGTCTATAGTCTAGTATATAGACTAGTATAAAGTCTAGTCTATAGAATACTCGAGTCTATAGTCTAGTCTATGGAATAGATTATTCTATAGTCTAGTCTATAATCTAGTCTATAGTCTAGTCTATAGTCTAGTCTATAATCTAGTCTATAGTCTAGCCTATAATCTAGTCTATAGTCTAGTCTATAGTCTAGTATATAGTCTAGCCTATAGTCTAGTCTATAGTATAGTCTATAGTATAATCTATAGTCTATAGAATACTCTCAGTCCATAGTTATAATAGATTCTATAGTCTATAGTCTAGTCTAGTCTAGTCTTAGTCTATTCTATAGTCTAGTCTATAGTCTAGTCTATAGTCTAGTCTATAGTCTAGTCTATAGTCTAGTCTATAGTCTAGTCTATAGTCTAGTCTATAGTCCTAGTTATAGTCTAGTCTATAGTCTATCAGATCTAGTCTATAGTCTAGTCTATAGTCTAGTCTATAGTCAGTCTATAGTCTAGTCTATAGTCCTAGTCTATAGTCTAGTCTATAGTCTAGTCTATAGTCTAGTCTATAGTCTAGTCTATTAGTCTAGTCTCTAGTCTAGTCTATAGTCTAGTCTATAGTCTAGTCTATAGTCTAGTCTTAGTCTTAGTCTATAGTCTAGTCTATAGTCTAGTCTATAGTCTAGTCTATAGTCTAGTCTATAGTCTAGTCTATAGTCTAGTCTATAGTCTAGTCTATAGTCTAGTCTATAGTCTAGTCTATAGTCTAGTCTATAGTCTAGTCTATAGTCTAGTCCTATCGTCTAGTTCATAGTCTAGTCTATAGTCTAGTCTATAGTCTAGTCTATAGCTAGTCTATAGTCTAGTCTATAGTCTAGTCTATAGTCTAGTCTATAGTTTCGTCTATAGTCTAGTCTATAGTCTAGTCTAAGTCTAGTCTATAGTCTAGTCTATAGTCTAGTCTATAGTCTAGTCTATAGTCTAGTCTATAGTCTAGTCTATAGTCTAGTCTATAGTCTAGTCTATAGTCTAGTCTATAGTCTAGTCTATAGTCTAGTCTATAGTCTAGTCTATATAGTCTAGTCTATAGTCTAGTCTATAGTCTAGTCTATAGTCTAGTCTATAGTCTAGTCTATAGTTTAGTCTATAGTCTAGTCTATAGTCTAGTCTATAGTCTAGTCTATAGTCTAGTCTATAGTCTAGTCTATAGTCTAGTCTATAGTCTAGTCTATAGTCTAGTCTATAGTCTAGTCTATAGTAGTCTATAGTCTAGTCTATAGTCTAGTCTATAGTCTATTCTATAGTCTAGTCTATAGTCTAGTCTATAGTCTAGTCTATAGTCTAGTCTATAGTCTAGTCTATAGTCTAGTCTATAGTCTAGTCTATAGTCTAGTCTATAGTCTAGTCTATAGTCTAGTCTATAGTCTAGTCTATAGTCTAGTCTATAGTCTAGTCTATAGTCTAGTCTATAGTCTAGTCTAGTCTAGTCTATAGTCTAGTCTATAGTCTAGTCTATAGTCTAGTCTATAGTCTAGTCTATAGTCTAGTCTATAGTCTAGTCTATAGTCTAGTCTATAGTCTAGTCTAGTAGTCTAGTCTATAGTCTAGTCTATAGTCTAGTCATATAGTCTAGTCTATAGTCTAGTCTATAGTCTAGTCTATAGTCTAGTCTATAGTCTAGTCTATAGTCGATAGTCTAGTCTATAGTCTAGTCTATAGTCTAGTCTATAGTCTAGTCTATAGTCTAGTCTATAGTCTAGTCTATAGTCTAGTCTATAGTCTAGTCTATAGTCTAGTCTATAGTCTAGTCTATAGTCTAGTCTATAGTCTAGTCTATAGTCTAGTCTATAGTCTAGTCTATAGTCTAGTCTATAGTCTAGTCTATAGTCTAGTCTATAGTCTAGTCTATAGTCTAGTCTATAGTCTAGTCTATAGTCTAGTCTATAGTCTAGTCTATAGTCTAGTCTATAGTCTAGTCTATAGTCTAGTCTATAGTCTAGTCTATAGTCTAGTCTATAGTCTAGTCTATAGTCTAGTCTATAGTCTAGTCTATAGTCTAGTCTATAGTCTAGTCTATAGTCTAGTCTATAGTCTAGTCTATAGTCTAGTCTATAGTCTAGTCTATAGTCTAGGTCTATAGTCTAGTCTATAGTCTAGTCTATAGTCTAGTCTATAGTCTAGTCTATAGTCTAGTCTATAGTCTAGTCTATAGTCTAGTCTATAGTCTAGTCTATAGTCTAGTCTATAGTCTAGTCTATAGTCTAGTCTATAGTCTAGTCTATAGTCTAGTCTATAGTCTAGTCTATAGTCTAGTCTATAGTCTAGTCTATAGTCTAGTCTATAGTATAGTCTATAGTCTAGTCTATAGTCTAGTCTAGTAGTCTAGTCTATAGTCTAGTCTATAGTCTAGTCTATAGTCTAGTCTATAGTCTAGTCTATAGTCTAGTCTATAGTCTAGTCTATAGTCTAGTCTATAGTCTAGTCTATAGTCTAGTCTATAGTCTAGTCTATAGTCTAGTCTATAGTCTAGTCTATAGTCTAGTCTATAGTCTAGTCTATAGTCTAGTCTATAGTCTAGTCTATAGTCTAGTCTATAGTCTAGTCTATGTCTAGTCTATAGTCTAGTCTATAGTCTAGTCTATAGTCTAGTCTATAGTCTAGTCTATAGTCTAGTCATAGTCTAGTCTATAGTCTAGGTCATAGTCTAGTCTAGTAGTTCTATAGTCTAGTCTATAGTCTAGTCTATAGTCTAGTCTATAGTCTAGTACTATAGTCTAGTCTATTAGTATAGTCTATAGTATAGTCTATAGTCTAGGTCTATAGTCTAGTCTTAGTCTAGACTTAGTCTAGTCTATTGTATAGTCTATAGTCTAGTCTATAGTCTAGTCTATAGTCTAGTCTATAGTCTAGTCCTATAGTCTAGTCTATAGTCTAGTCTATAGTCTAGTCTATAGTCTAGTCTACTAGTCTAGTCTATAGTCTAGTCTATAGTCTAGTCTATAGTCTAGTCTATAGTCTAGTCTATAGTCTAGTCTATGTCTACTCTATAGTCTAGTCTATAGTCTAGTCTATAGTCTAGTCTATAGTCTAGTCTATAGTCTAGTCTATAGTCTAGTCTATAGTCTAGTCTATAGTCTAGTCTATAGTCCTAGTCTATAGTCTAGTCTATAGTCTAGTCTATAGTCTAGTCTATAGTCTAGTCTATAGTCTAGTCTATAGTCTAGTCTATTAGTCTAATAGTCTAGCTATAGTCTAGTCTATAGTCTAGTCTATAGTCTAGTCTATAGTCTAGTCTATAGTCTAGTCTATAGTCTAGTCTATAGTCTAGTCTATTGTCTAGTCTATAGTCTAGTCTATAGTCTAGTCTATAGTCTAGTCTATAGTCTAGTCTATAGTCTAGTCTATAGTCTAGTCTATAGTCTAGTCTATAGCTAGTCTATAGTCTAGGTCTATAGCTAGTCTATAGTCTAGTCTATAGTCTAGTCATAGTCTAGTCTATAGTCTAGTCTATAGTCTAGTCTATAGTCTAGCTCTATAGTCTAGTCTATAGTCTAGTCTATAGTCTAGTCTATAGTCTAGTCTATAGTCTAGTCTATAGTCTACTCTATAGTCTAGTCTATAGTCTAGTCTATAGTCTAGTCTATAGTCTAGTCTATAGTCTAGTCTATAGTCAAGTCTATAGTCTAGTCTATAGTCTAGTCTATAGTCTAGTCTATAGTCTAGTCTATAGTCTAGTCTATAGTCTAGTCTAGTCGTCGAGTCTAGTCTAGTCTAGTCTAGTCTAGTCTAGTCTAGTCTAGTCTAGTCTAGTCTAGTCTAGTCTAGTCTAGTCTAGTCTAGTCTAGTCTAGTCTAGTCTAGTCTAGTCTAGTCTAGTCTAGTCTAGTCTAGTCTAGTCTAGTCTAGTCTAGTCTAGCCTAGTCTAGTCTAGCCTAGCCTAGACTAGTCTAGTCTAGTCTAGTCTATAGTCTAGTCTAGTCTATAGTCTAGTCGATAGTCTAGTCTATAGTCTAGTCTATAGTCTAGTCGATAGTCTAGTCTATAGTCTAGTCTATAGTCTAGTCTATAGTCTAGTTCATAGTCTAGTCTATAGTCTAGTCTATAGTCTAGTCTATAGTCTAGTCTATAGTCTAGTTCGTAGTCTAGTCTATAGTCTAGTCTATAGTCTAGTCTATAGTCTAGTCTATAGTCTAGTCTATAGTCTAGTCTATAGTCTAGTCTATAGTCTAGTCTATAGTCTAGTCTATAGTCTCATCTATAGTCTAGTCTATAGACTGATATATAGTCTAGTCTAGAGTCTAGTCTTTAGTCTAGTCTTTAGTCTCGTCTTTACTCTAGATGTTTGTCAGCGACCGCGATAAGCAATTGATTTACAACTTATAATCTCTAGGACCTTTATAATTGAGTTGATATTGAGATTCCATAGATGCATACAATATCAACCTCTGTTACAAGCCATCCTAATGAATACATTGTATTGGAGTACATACTTTGTACTTAGTATAATTGTAAAATTGCTTTACAATTATGTATATTTAGTTTTTCAGCCAATTATAAGTTTTCTATTTTATTGAGGAGTTAATTGAAAATTTTACCATTTAGTAAATGACAAAACAATCAGAGTACATAAGTTGACAGTTAAAAATGAGAAATCAAAATATATCAATGATTTCATTAACAAGGAATAAACCGTTTATTAGGTCGGTCCAAAGATCTCTACATACTTAGTGTGAGTGAAAAAACTGAAAACAATCTCAATATTGTATAGTAGTTGTGACTGATTGCTGCAATTTTGTAGAATTACATACTTTAGTTTGATTATAAAGTGATTTTAAACTTATTCTACAATAATAATAATACTTTGTAATTTCCATTTAGTGACACTTTTCTTTTGCCACTTTATTACTTTATTAAAACCCATAACATCACTGTAAAATGAAATGTCTACAAAACTAATCCCTTACATATAGCAGAAAGTAAATAAGTCCAGTGTTATAACGGGTACGTTGTATATATCATAAATATTAAATCATGGCACTTTTATTAAACATTGTATTTTAAAATTTTTTCGTCTTCTTTTCTCCACATCAAACACACATGCAACATTCAACACCTTCTGGTCATCATAAAAAATTGAAACAAAAAATTTTCATACAAAAGTGGCAAATAAAAGCAGTTTGGGAATGAATGGTTTCGACGAAAAACTACCTTCCAGCATTTTATACAAACAACAGCAGTTCTGTTTGTCTTTGTCGCTTAAATAATATATAAGTGAAGTAAAAATTGCCAAAGAAAAAATATGTAAATTAAGTAACTAAAAGTTTATTAAAGCTTTGGAAATGTACAAGAAGAGAAATGTAAAAGTAAGGAAAAACTTTCTTTATAAACTTAAACTGTCAAGTTTATTTTGAATGTTAACTAACGGCTGTATGAAAGAGTACACAAATATGGATATAAACCAGCAAAATGTTTCAGTTTATAGGCAAGACTTTGAGCAATTTATAGGCTAGACTATGTCCCAGTCTATACTCCTGACTATAGACCTGTCTCTAGTCTTGACTATTAACCATACTATAATCTGGACTATTGTGGAACAGTCTGTATGTAGTGTTGACTATAGACCAGTCTATAGTATTGAATATAGACCAGTCTGCAGTCTTGACTATACACCAGCCTGCAGTCTTGACCATAGACCAGTCTATAGTCTTGACTATGGATCAGTCTATAGTCTTGACTATAGATCAGTCTATAGTCTTGACTATAGATCAGTCTATAGTCCTGACGATAGATCAGTCTATAGTCTTGACGATAGACCAGTCTATAGTCTTAACAATAAACCAGTCTATAGTCTTAACTATAGACCAGTCTATAGTCTTAACTATAGACCAGTCTATAGTCTTAATTATAGACCAGTCTATAGTCTTAACTATAGAACAGTCTATAGTCTTAACTATACAGTCTATAGTCTTAACTATAGACCAGTCTATAGTCTTAACTATAGACCAGTCTATAGTCTTAACTATAGACCAGTCTATAGTCTTAACTATAGACCAGTCTATAGTCTTAACTATAGACCAGTCTATAGTCTTAACTATAGACCAGTCTATAGTCTTAACTATAGACCAGTCTATAGTCTTAACTATAGACGAGTCTATAGTCTTAACTATAGACCAGTCTATAGTCTTAACTATAGACCAGTCTATAGTCTTAACTATAGACCAGTCTATAGTCTTAACTATAGACCAGTCTATAGTCTTAACTATAGACCAGTCTATAGTCTTAACTATAGACCAGTCTATAGTCTTAACTATAGACCAGTCTATAGGCTTATGAAAATCTGTGATCACTTATATTACCTACTAAAATTCAATTTTTTTTTGAGTGAAAACATAAAAATCCATTTTCTGGTTAAACTATAAGAGCTAGAGCAAAGACAATGAAAATCTGTGATCACTTGTATTTCCTACTAAAGCAAGGTTTTTTGAGTGAAAACATAAAAGTCCAATTTCTGGCTAAACTATACGAGCTGTAGCAAAAACAATGAAAATCTGTGATCACTTTTATTTCCTGCTAAAATTATATTTTTTGAGTGAAAACATAAAAGTTAATTTTCTGGCTAAACTATAAGAGCTAGAGCAAAAACAATGAAAATCTGTGATCACTTTATTTCCTACTGAAATTCGGGTTTTGAGTGAAAACGTAAAAGTCCATTTTTGGCTAAACTATAACAGCCAGAGCAATAAGAATGAAAATCTCTGATCACTTATATTACCTACTAAAATTCGATTTTTTTGAGTGAAATCATAAAAATCCAATTTAGGGTTAAACTATAAGAGCTAGAGCAAAGACAATGAAAATCTGTGATCACTTGTATTTCCTACTAAAGCAAGGTTTTTTGAGTGAAAACATAAAAGTCCAATTTCTGGCTAAACTATACGAGCTGTAGCAAAAACAATGAAAATCTGTGATCACTTTTATTTCCTGCTAAAATTATATTTTTTGAGTGAAAACATAAAAGTTAATTTTCTGGCTAAACTATAAGAGCTAGAGCAAAAACAATGAAAATCTGTGATCACTTTTATTTCCTATCAAAAGTCGATTTTTTGAGTGAAAACATAAAAGTCTATTTTCTGGCTAAACTATAAGAGCTAGAGCAAAAACAATGAAAATCTGTGATCACTTTTATGTCCCACTAAAAGTCGATTTTTTGAGTGAAAATATAAAAATCCATTTTCTGGCTAAACTATGAGAGCTAGAGCAAAAACAATGAAAATCTGTGATCACTTTTATTTCCTACTAAAATAAGGATTTTTGAGTGAAAACATAAAAGTCCATTTTCTGGCTAAACTATAAGAGCTAGAGCAAAACCAATGAAAATCTGTGATCACTTTTATTTCTTCTAAAAGTCGATTTTTTGAGTGAAAACATAAAAGTCCATTTTCTGGCTAAACTATAAGAGCTAGAGCAAAAACAATGAAAATCTGTGATCACTTTTATTTCTTCTAAAAGTCGATTTTTTGAGTGAAAACATAAAAGTCCATTTTCTGGCTAAACTATAAGAGCTAGAGCAAAATCAATGAAAATCTGTGATCACTTTTATTTGCTACTAAAATTCAATTTTTTGAGTGAAAACATAAATGTCCATTTTCTGGCTTTTTGTTCCTACTAAATGTCGATTTTTTGAGTGAAAACATAAAAGTCCATTTTCTGGCTAAACTATGAGAGCTAGAGCAAAACCAATGAAAATCTGTGATCACTTTTATTTCCTCTAAAAGTCGATTTTTTGAGTGAAAACATAAAAGTCCATTTTCTGGCTAAACTATAAGAGCTAGAGCAAAAACAATGAAAATCTGTGATCACTTTCATTTCCTACTAAATGTCGATTTTTTGAGTGAAAACATAAAAGTCCATTTTCTGGCTAAACTATAAGAGCTAGAGCAAAAACAATGAAAATCTGTGATCACTTTTATTTCCTACTAAAAGTCGATTTTTTGAGTGAAAACATAAAAGTCCATTTTCTGGCTAAACTATAAGAGCTAGAGCAAAAACAATGAAAATCTGTGATCACTTTTATTTCCTACTGAAATTCGGATTTTTGAGTGAAAACATAAAAGTTCATTTTCTGTCTAAACTATAAGAGCTAGAGCAAAAACAATGAAAATCTGTGATCACTTTTATTTCCTACTAAGAGTCGATTTTTTGAGTGAAAACATAAAAGTCTATTTTCTGGCTAAACTATAAGAGCTAGGGCAAAAACAATGAAAATCTGTGATCACTTTTATTTCCTACTAAAATAAGGATTTTTGAGTGAAAACATAAAAGTCCATTTTCTGGCTAAACTATAAGAGCTAGAGCAAAAACAATGAAAATCTGTGATCATTTTTATTTCTTCTAAAAGTCGATTTTTTGAGTGAAAACATAAAAGTTCATTTTCTGGCTAAACTATAAGAGCTAGAGCAAAAACAATGAAAATCTGTGATCACTTTTATTTCCTACTGAAATTCGGATTTTGTAGTGAACACATAAAAGTCCATTTTCTGGCTAAACTATAAGAGCTAGAGCAAAAACAATGAAAATCTGTGATCACTTTTATTTCCTACTAAAAGTCGATTTTTTGAGTGAAAACATAAAAGTCCATTTTCTGGCTAAACTATAAGAGCTAGAGCAAAAACAATGAAAATCTGTGATCACTTTTATTTCTTCTAAAAGTCGATTTTCTGAGTGAAAACATAAAAGTTCATTTTCTGGCTAAACTATAAGAGCTAGAGCAAAAACAATGAAAATCTGTGATCACTTTTATTTCCTACTGAAATTCGGATTTTTGAGTGAAAACATAAAAGTCCATTTTCTGGCTAAACTATAAGAGCTAGAGCAAAAACAATGAAAATCTGTGATCACTTTTATTTCTTCTAAAAGTCGATTTTTTGAGTGAAAACATAAAAGTCCATTTTCTGGCTAAACTATAAGAGCTAGAGCAAAAACAATGAAAATCTGTGATCACTTTTATTTCCTACTAAAAGTCGATTTTTTGAGTGAAAACATAAAAGTCCATTTTCTGGCTAAACTATGAGAGCTAGAGCAAAAACAATGAAAATCTGTGATCACTTTTATTTCTTCTAAAAGTCGATTTTTTGAGTGAAAACATAAAAGTCCATTTTCTGGCTAAACTATAAGAGCTAGAGCAAAAACAATGAAAATCTGTGATCACTTTTATTTCCTACTAAAAGTCGATTTTTTGAGTGAAAACATAAAAGTCCATTTTCTGGCTAAACTATAAGAGCTAGAGCAAAAACAATGAAAATCTGTGATCACTTTTATTTCCTACTGAAATTCGGATTTTTGAGTGAAAACATAAAAGTTCATTTTCTGGCTAAACTATAAGAGCTAGAGCAAAAACAATGAAAATCTGTGATCACTTTTATTTCTTCTAAAAGTCGATTTTTTGAGTGAAAACATAAAAGTCCATTTTCTGGCTAAACTATAAGAGCTAGAGCAAAAACAATGAAAATCTGTGATCACTTTTATTTCCTACTAATGTGTTGTTTCTAGATAACGAGCGAGTAGTTTGAGCACAAATTTTACTTGTATTTTGTTATTGTAACAAAAACAAAATACAAGTAAAATTTTAACTCAAACTACTCACACGTTATCTAGAAACAACACATAAAAGTCGATTTTTTGAGTGAAAACATAAAAGTCCATTTTCTGGCTAAACTATGAGAGCTAGAGCAAAAACAATGAAAATCTGTGATCACTTTTATTTCTTCTAAAAGTCGATTTTTTGAGTGAAAACATAAAAGTCCATTTTCTGGCTAAACTATAAGAGCTAGAGCAAAAACAATGAAAATCTGTGATCACTTTTATTTCCTACTGAAATTCAAATTTTTGAGTGAAAACATAAAAGTTCATTTTCTGGCTAAACTATAACAGCTAGAGCAAAAACTATGAAAATCTGTGATCACTTTTATTTCCTACTGAAATTCGGTTTTTTGAGTGAAAACATAAAAGTCCATTTTCTGGCTAAACTATAAGAGCTAGAGCAAAAACAATGAAAATCTGTGATCACTTTTATTTCCTACTAAAATAAGGATTTTTGAGTGAAAACATAAAAGTCCATTTTCTGGCTAAACTATAAGAGCTAGAGCAAAAACAATGAAAACCTGCGATCACTTTATTTCCTACTAAAAGTCGGTTTTTTGGGTGAAAACATAAAAGTCCATTTTCTGGCTAAACTATGAGAGCTAGAGCAAAAACAATGAAAATCTGTGATCACTTTTATTTCCTACTGAAATTCGGATTTTTGAGTTAAAACATAAAAGTCCATTTTCTGGCTAAATTACAAGAGCTAGAGCAAAAACAATGAAAATCTGTGATCACTTTTATTTCCTGCTGAAATTCGGTTTTTTGAGTGAAAACATAAAAGTCCATTTTCTGGCTAAACTATAAGAGCTAGAGCAAAAACAATGAAAATCTGTGATCACTTTTGTTTCCTACTAAAATTAGGTTTTTTGAGTGAAAAAGTAAAAGTCGATTTTTTGGCTAAACTATAAGAGCTAGAGCAAAAACAATGAAAATCTGTGATCACTTTTATTTCCTACTAAAAGTCGATTTTTGGAGTGAAAACATAAAAGTCCATTTTCTGGCTAAACTATAAGAGCTAGAGCAAAAACAATGAAAATCTGTGATCACTTTTATTTCCTATCAAAAGTCGATTTTTTGAGTGAAAACATAAATGTCTATTTTCTGGCTAAACTATAAGAGCTAGAGCAAAAACAATGAAAATCTGTGATCACTTTTATTTCCTACTGAAATTCGGATTTTTGAGTGAAAACATAAAAGTCCTTTTCTGGCTAAACTATAAGAGCTAGAGCAAAAACAATGAAAATCTGTGATCACATTTCCTACTGAAATTCGGATTTTTGAGTGAAAACATAAAAGTCCATTTTCTGGCTAAACTATAAGAGCTAGAGCAAAAACAATGAAAATCTGTGATCACTTTTATTTCCTACTAAAATAAGGATTTTTGAGTGAAAACATAAAAGTCCATTTTCTGGCTAAACTATAAGAGCTAGAGCAAAAACAATGAAAATCTGTGATCACTTTTATTTCCTACTAAAATTCAGTTTTTGACTGAAAACATAAAAGTCTATTTTCTGGCTAAACTATAAGAGCTAGAGCAAAAACAATGAAAATCTGTGATCACTTTTATTTCCTACTAAAAGTCGATTTTTGGAGTGAAAACATAAAAGTCCATTTTCTGGCTAAACTATAAGAGCTAGAGCAAAAACAATGAAAATCTGTGATCACTTTTATTTCCTACTAAAATTCGGTTTTTGAGTGAAAACATAAAAGTCCATTTTCTGGCTGAACTATAAGAGCTAGAGCAAAAACAATGAAAATCTGTGATCACTTTTATTTCCTACTAAAAGTCGATTTTTGGAGTGAAAACATAAAAGTCCATTTTCTGGCTAAACTATAAGAGCCAGAGCAAAAACAATGAAAATCTGTGATCACTTTTATTTCCCACTAAAAGTCGATTTTTTGAGTGAAAACATAAAAGTCTATTTTCTGGATAAACTATAAGAGCTAGAGCAAAAACAATGAAAATCTGTGATCACTTTTATTTCCCACTAAAAGTCGATTTTTTGAGTGAAAACATAAAAGTCCATTTTCTGGCTAAACTATGAGAGCTAGAGCAAAAACAATGAAAATCTGTGATCACTTTTATTTCTTCTAAATGTCGATTTTTTGAGTGAAAACATAAAAGTCCATTTTCTGGCTTAACTATAAGAGCTAGAGCAAAAACAATGAAAATCTGTGATCACTTTTATTTCTTCTAAAAGTCGATGTTTTGAGTGAAAACATAAAAGTTCATTTTCTGGCTAAACTATAAGAGCTAGAGCAAAAACAATGAAAATCTGTGATCACTTTTATTTCCTACTGAAATTCGGATTTTTGAGTGAAAACATAAAAGTCCATTTTCTGGCTAAACTATAAGAGCTAGAGCAAAAACAATGAAAATCTGTGATCACTTTTATTTCCTACTAAAATAAGGATTTTTGAGTGAAAACATAAAAGTCCATTTTCTGGCTAAACTATAAGAGCTAGAGAAAAAACAATGAAAATCTGTGATCACTTTTCTTTCTTCTAAAAGTCGATTTTTTGAGTGAAAACATAAAAGTCCATTTTCTGGCTAAACTATAAGAGCTAGAGCAAAAACAATGAAAATCTGTGATCACTTTTCTTTCTTCTAAAAGTCGATTTTTTGAGTGAAAACATAAAAGTCCAATTTCTGGCTAAACTATAAGAGCTAGAGCAAAAACAATGAAAATCTGTGATCACTTTTATTTCCTCCTAAAAGTCGATTTTTTGAGTGAAAACATAAAAGTCCATTTTCTGGCTAAACTATAAGAGCTAGAGCACAAACAATGAAAATCTGTGATCACTTTTATTTCCTACTGAAATTCGGATTTTTGAGTGAAAACATAAAAGTCCATTTTCTGGCTAAACTATAAGAGCTAGAGCACAAACAATGAAAATCTGTGATTACTTTTATTTCCTACTGAAATTCGGATTTTTGAGTTAAAACATAAAAGTTCATTTTCTGGCTAAACTATAAGAGCTAGAGCAAAAACATTGAAAATCTGTGATCACTTTTATTTCCTACTGAAATTCGGATTTTTGAGTGAAAACATAAAAGTCCATTTTCTGGCTAAACTATAAGAGCTAGAGAAAAAACAATGAAAATCTGTGATCACTTTTATATCCTACTAAAATTCAGTTTTAGACTGAAAACATAAAAGTCTATTTTCTGGCTAAACTATAAGAGCTAGAGCAAAAACAATGAAAATCTGTGATCACTTTTCTTTCTTCTAAAAGTCGATTTTTTGAGTGAAAACATAAAAGTCCATTTTCTGGCTAAACTATAAGAGCTAGAGCAAAAACAATGAAAATCTGTGATCACTTTTATTTCCTTCTAAAAGTCGATTTTTTGAGTGAAAACATAAAAGTCCATTTTCTGGCTAAACTATAAGAGCTAGAGCACAAACAATGAAAATCTGTGATCACTTTTATTTCCTACTAAAATTCGGATTTTTGAGTGAAAACATAAAAGTCCATTTTCTGGCTAAACTATAAGAGCTAGAGCACAAACAATGAAAATCTGTGATTACTTTTATTTCCTACTGAAATTCGGATTTTTGAGTTAAAACATAAAAGTTCATTTTCTGGATAAACTATAAGAGCTAGAGCAAAAACATTGAAAATCTGTGATCACTTTTATTTCCTACTGAAATTCGGATTTTTGAGTGAAAACATAAAAGTCCATTTTCTGGCTAAACTATAAGAGCTAGAGAAAAAACAATGAAAATCTGTGATCACTTTTATATCCTACTAAAATTCAGTTTTAGACTGAAAACATAAAAGTCTATTTTCTGGCTAAACTATAAGAGCTAGAGCAAAAACAATGAAAATCTGTGATCACTTTTATTTCCTTCTAAAAGTCGATTTTTTGAGTGAAAACATAAAAGTCCATTTTCTGGCTAAACTATAAGAGCTAGAGCACAAACAATGAAAATCTGTGATCACTTTTATTTCCTACTGAAATTCGGATTTTTGAGTGAAAACATAAAAGTCCATTTTCTGGCTAAACTATAAGAGCTAGAGCACAAACAATGAAAATCTGTGATTACTTTTATTTCCTACTGAAATTCGGATTTTTGAGTTAAAACATAAAAGTTCATTTTCTGGCTAAACTATAAGAGCTAGAGCAAAAACAATGAAAATCTGTGATCACTTTTATTTCCTACTGAAAGTCGATTTTTTGAGTGAAAACATAAAAGTCCATTTTCTGGCTAAACTATAAGAGCTAGAGCAAAAACAATGATCACTTTTATTTCCTACTGAAATTCGGATTTTTGAGTGAAAACATAAAAGTTCATTTTCTGGCTAAACTATAACAGCTAGAGCAAAAACTATGAAAATCTGTGATCACTTTTATTTCCTACTGAAATTCGGTTTTTTGAGTGAAAACATAAAAGTCCATTTTCTGGCTAAACTATAAGAGCTAGAGCAAAAACAATGAAAATCTGTGATCACTTTTGTTTCCTACTAAAATTAGGTTTTTTGAGTGAAAAAATAAAAGTCGATTTTTTGGCTAAACTATAAGAGCTATAGCAAAAACAATGAAAATCTGTGATCACTTTTATTTCCTATTAAAATAAGGATTTTTGAGTGAAAATATAAAAGTCCATTTTCTGGCTAAACTATAAGAGCTAAAGCAAAAACAATGAAAATCTGTGATCACTTTTATTTCCTACTAAAAGTCGATTTTTTGAGTGAAAACATAAAAGTCCATTTTCTGGCTAAACTATAAGAGCTAGAGCAAAAACAATGAAAATCTGTGATCACTTTCATTTCCTACTAAAATTCGGTTTTTTGAGTGAAAACATAAAAGTCCATTTTCTGGCTAAACTATAAGAGCTAGAGCAAAAACAATGAAAATCTGTGATCACTTTTATTTCCTACTAAAAGTCGATTTTTGGAGTGAAAACATAAAATTCCATTTTCTGGCTAAACTATAACAGCTAGAGCAAAAACTATGAATATCTGTGATCACTTTTATTTCCTACCAAAAGTCGATTTTTTGAGTGAAAACATAAAATTCCATTTTCTGGCTAAACTATAACAGCTAGAGAAAAAACTATGAAAATCTGTGATCACTTTTATTTCCTACTGAAATTCGGTTTTTTGAGTGAAAACATAAAAGTCCATTTTCTGGCTAAACTATAAGAGCTAGAGCAAAAACAATGAAAATCTGTGATCACTTTTGTTTCCTACTAAAATTAGGTTTTTTGAGTGAAAAAATAAAAGTCGATTTTTTGGCTAAACTATAAGAGCTAGAGCAAAATTAATGAAAATCTGTGATCACTTTTATTTCCTACTAAAATAAGGATTTTTGAGTGAAAACATAAAAGTCCATTTTCTGGCTAAACTATAAGAGCTAGAGCAAAAACAATGAAAATCTGTGATCATTTTATTTCCTACTAAAATTCAATTTTTTGAGTGAAAACATAAAAGTCCATTTTCTGGCTATACTATAAGAGCTAGAGCAAAAACAATGAAAATCTATGATCACTTTTATTTCCTACTAAATGTCGATTTTTTGAGTGAAAACATAAAAGTCCATTTTCTGACTAAACTATAAGAGCTATAGCAAAAACAATGAAAATCTGTTATCACTTTTATTTCCTACTAAAATTCGATTTTTGGAGTGAAAACATAAAAGTCCATTTTCTGGCTAAACTATAAGAGCTAGAGCAAAAACAATGAAAATCTGTGATCACTTCTATTTCCTACTAAAATAAGTTTTTTTGAGTTAAAACATAAAAGTCCACTTTCTGGCTAAACTATAAGAGCTAAAGCAAAAACAATGAAAATCTGTGGCCACTTTTATTTCCTACCAAATGTCGATTTTTGAGTGAAAACATAAAAGTTCATTTTCTGGCTAAACTATAAGAGCTAGAGCAAAAACAATGAAAATTTGTGATCACTTTTATTTCCTACTGAAATTCGGATTTTTGAGTGAAAACATAAAAGTCCATTTTCTGGCTAAACTATAAGAGCTAGAGCAAAAACAGTGAAAATCTGTGATCACTTTTATTTCCTACTAAAAGTCGATTTTTTGAGTGAAAACATAAAAGTCCATTTTCTGGCTAAACTATAAGGGCTAGAGCAAAAATAATGAATATCTGTGATCACTTTTATTTCCTACCAAAAGTTGATTTTGTGAGTGAAAACATAAAGGTCCATTTTTTGGCTAAACTATAAGAGCTAGAGCAAAAACAATGAAAATCTGTGATCACTTTTATTTCCTACTAAAATTCAGTTTTTGTCTGAAAACATAAAAGTCTATTTTCTGGCTAAACTATAAGAGCTAGAGCAAAAACAATGAAAATCTGTGATCACTTTTCTTTCTTCTAAAAGTCGATTTTTTGAGTGAAAACATAAAAGTCCATTTTCTGGCTAAACTATAAGAGCTAGAGCAAAAACAATGAAAATCTGTGATCACTTTTATTTCCTACTAAAATTCAGTTTTTGACTGAAAACATAAAAGTCTATTTTCTGGCTAAACTATAAGAGCTAGAGCAAAAACAATGAAAATCTGTGATCACTTTTATTTCTTCTAAAAGTCGATTTTTTGAGTGAAAACATAAAAGTCCATTTTCTGGCTAAACTATAAGAGCTAGAGCAAAAACAATGAAAATCTGTGATCACTTTTATTTCCTACTAAAATTCAGTTTTTGACTGAAAACATAAAAGTCCATTTTCTGGCTAAACTATAAGAGCTAGAGCAAAAACAATGAAAATCTGTGATCGCTTTTATTTCCTACTAAAATTCAGTTTTGACTGAAAACATAAAAGTCTATTTTCTGGCTAAACTATAAGAGCTAGAGCAAAAACAATGAAAATCTGTGATCACTTTTCTTTCTTCTAAAATTCGACTTTTTGAGTGAAAACATAAAAGTCCATTTTCTGGCTAAACTATAAGAGCTAGAGCACAAACAATGAAAATCTGTGATTACTTTTATTTCCTACTGAAATTCGGATTTTTGAGTTAAAACATAAAAGTTCATTTTCTCGCTAAACTATAAGAGCTAGAGCAAAAACAATGAAAATCTGTGATCACTTTTATTTCCTACTGAAATTCGGATTTTTGAGTGAAAACATAAAAGTCCATTTTCTGGCTAAACTATAAGAGCTAGAGCAAAAACAATGAAAATCTGTGATCACTTTTATTTCCTACTAAAATAAGGTTTTTTGAGTGAAAACATAAAAGTCCATTTTCTGGCTAAACTATAAGAGCTAGAGCAAAAACAATGAAAATCTGTGATCACTTTTATTTCCTACTGAAATTCGGATTTTTGAGTGAAAACATAAAAGTCCATTTTCTGGCTAAACAATAAGAGCTAGAGCAAAAACAATGAAAATCTGTGATCACTTTTATTTCTTCTAAAATTCGACTTTTTGAGTGAAAACATAAAAGTCCATTTTCTGGCTAAACTATAAGAGCTAGAGCACAAACAATGAAAACCTGTGATCACTTTTATTTCCTACTAAAATTAGGTTTTTTGAGTGAAAAAATAAAAGTCGATTTTTTGGCTAAACTATAAGAGCTATAGCAAAAACAATGAAAATCTGTGATCACTTTTATTTCCTACTAAAATAAGGATTTTTGAGTGAAAACATAAAAGTCCATTTTCTGGCTAAACTATAAGAGCTAGAGCAAAAACAATGAAAATCTGTGATCACTTTTATTTCCTATCAAAAGTCGATTTTTTGAGTGAAAACATAAAAGTCTATTTTCTGGCTAAACTATAAGAGCTAGAGCAAAAACAATGAAAATCTGTGATCACTTTTATGTCCCACTAAAAGTCGATTTTTTGAGTGAAAATATAAAAATCCATTTTCTGGCTAAACTATGAGAGCTAGAGCAAAAACAATGAAAATCTGTGATCACTTTTATTTCCTACTGAAATTCGGATTTTTGAGTGAAAACATAAAAGTCCATTTTCTGGCTAAACTATAAGAGCTAGAGCAAAAACAATGAAAATCTGCGATCACTTTTATTTCCTACTAAAATAAGGTTTTTTGAGTTAAAACATAAAAGTCCACTTTCTGGCTAAACTATAAGAGCTAAAGCAAAAACAATGAAAATCTGTGGCCACTTTTATTTCCTACCAAATGTCGATTTTTTGAGTGAAAACATAAAAGTTCATTTTCTGGCTAAACTATAAGAGCTAGAGCAAAAACAATGAAAATTTGTGATCCCTTTTATTTCCTACTGAAATTCGGATTTTTGAGTGAAAACATAAAAGTCCATTTTCTGGCTAAACTATAAGAGCTAAAGCAAAAACAATGAAAATCTGTGGCCACTTTTATTTCCTACCAAATGTCGATTTTTTGAGTGAAAACATAAAAGTCCATTTTCTGGCTAAACTATAAGAGCTAGAGCAAAAACAGAGAAAATCTGTGATCACTTTTATTTCCTACTAAAAGTGTTTTTTTGAGTGAAAACATAAAAGTCCATTTTCTGGCTAAACTATAAGGGCTAGAGCAAAAATAATGAATATCTGTGATCACTTTTATTTCCTACCAAAAGTTGATTTTTTGAGTGAAAACATAAAGGTCCATTTTTTGGCTAAACTATAAGAGCTAGAGCAAAAACAATGAAAATCTGTGATCACTTTTATTTCCTACTGAAATTCGGTTTTTTGAGTGAAAACATAAAAGTTCATTTTCTGGCTAAACTATAAGAGCTAGAGCAAAAACAAAGAAAATCTGTGATCACTTTTATTTCCTACTGAAATTCGGTTTTTTGAGTGAAAACATAAACATTTCTGGCTAAACTATACGAGCTAGAGCAAAAACAATGAAAATCTGCGATCACTTTTGTTTCCTACCAAAAGTCAATTTTTTGAGTAAAAACAAGGCTAAACTACAAGAGCTAAAGCAAAAACAATGAAAATATGTGATCACTTTTATTTCCTATTGAAATTCGGTTTTTTGAGTGAAAACATAAAAGTCCATTTTCTGGCTGAACTATAACAGCTAGAGCAAAAACAATGAAAATCTGTGATCACTTTTATTTCCTATCAAAAGTCGATTTTTTGAGTGAAAACATAAAAGTCCATTTTCTGGCTAAACTATAGGAGCTAGAGCAAAAACAATGAAAATCTGTGATCACTTTTATTTCCTACTGAAATTCGGATTTTTGAGTGAAAATATGAAAGTACATTTTCTTTCTAAACTATAAGAGCTGGAGCAAAAACAATGGAAATCTGTGATCACTTTATTTCTTACTGAAATTCGGATTTTTTAGTGAAAACATAAAAGTCCATTTTCTGGCTAAACTATAAGAGCTAGAGCAAAACCAATGAAAATCTGTGATCACTTTTATTTCTTCTAAAAGTCGGATTTTTAAGTGAAAAAATAAAAGTCCATTTTTTGGCTAAACTATAAGAGCTAGAGCAAAAACAATGAAAATATGTGATCACTTTTATTTCCGACTAAAATTCAATTTTTTGAGTGAAAACATAAAAGTCCATTTTCTGGCAAAATTATAAGAGCTAGAGGAAAAAATAATGAAAAGCTATAGACCAGTCTATAGTCTTGACTATAGACCATTCTATAGTCTTGACAATAGACCAGTCTGTAGTCTTGACTATAGACCAGTCTGTAGTTTTGACTATAGACTATTCTGAAGTCTTCTCTTAAGACCAGTTTATAGTAATGACTTTGGACCAGTTTTTTGTCTTGGCTATGGGCCATTATACAGTCTTGACTTTAGACCAGAATTGTTTATAGACATTTCATAGTCTGGACTAAAATATGCAGTGGACTGCCAAACAATTATTACCTTAACTTAATTGCTACAAACAAACCTGTGCTATGGCTTGAATTTATTCAAGGGAAAAAACATACAAAATTTAATTAAAATTCTCAACACAAAGAAATATTTATAACAACTTATTTTAAATAGTTGATTTTAATATATAAATCAAAGTAAAGTATTTCACTAAAAGTTCATCTGACAAAAAATAAAAAATTCAAAGTAAATTGTATCACAGAGAACAGAAAATTCTAAAGAAAAATGTTAGTATCCCTTTTCAAAGGCGTCTGATAACTGTGAAAAATAATAAGAAAGAGTCAAGAAATTATAATTCATTTCAGTGGTTGACAGTCTAAGTAAAATGAATATTTATATTAGCCCAAGCAGTATTTTAAGAAACTCCGAAAATAGTATGTATGGACCGAACAAATCAAACGCACATTAGAACAGACAGACAGACATGCACACGGACAGACTGAAGAACGAGTGGAATGATATTGAACGGATATGATACTTTAATATGGCTGTAAGTTGATCCATTATTTAAAGGCTTTTTTGGTAACCGATTTTGTTTTGGTTCGTGCGAGTTATTGAAATGATTTTATATTGTTTACTATGTGAATATATGGCATTTTTCAAAGGTGATAATACATACACACATACATAAGTATATGCTAATAATATAATAACAATGCCTACAACAAATATTGTATTTGTGGATTATGTTGCAGAAACATGCTAGGCTAGTTAATGCCTAACATATAGCTGCTCTCCATATTACTCAAAGTTTTCATAAACATTCAAGTAAATATATAGCATTATAATTTTCGTTTTTACTCTTATTCGTATCACACTCTTTTCAACAACTCTTAAATAGTATCCCAATAGAGCGCATGACCAAAAAAGTGCTAAAAAAATTCTCAATTGCATTCGTAAACTGAATCTACTCTTTCTTCAATTTAATGCACATTTTTGCTGATAAACTAGTTCCACAAACAAAATACATTTTCTGGTAATTGCCAAATATAATCCAATGATATAAAAAATTTCTATAAAAGCTGAAAAAAGGAAACTAAAGGATATTGAGGCCAAATTCTTGTACATATTTCACTTTGAAACAACTAGCAGGATGGTAATGGTGAGATATTTATATGTATGAAAGTATATTCAGGTGTGTAAGATATGACTCTTCTTCAATTTTACTCTATGCCACCTTGATAAATATTTACGTTTTTTCATATGTGAGTACATGTATTATGTATACGATGGAATGAATGGATGGAAAATATCTCCAATTCGATTTTTTTCAGGAACTATCTATCACGTTAATCGTGGGACGGGTGTATTCTATTTTCGTTGATGTGTGTATTTACTGTATTCGATTTGATAGACTAGACTATAGACTAGACTATAGACTAGACTATAGACTAGACTATAGACTAGACTATAGACTAGACTATAGACTAGACTATAGACTAGACTATAGACTAGACTATAGACTAGACTATAGACTAGACTATAGACTAGACTATAGACTAGACTATAGACTAGACTATAGACTAGACTATAGACTAGACTATAGACTAGACTATCGACTAGACTATAGACTAGACTATAGACTAGACTATAGCCCTAGACTAGACTATAGGACCTAGACTATAGACTAGACTATAGACTAGACTATAGACTAGACTATAGACTAGACATAGACTATATAGACTAGACTATAGACTAGACTATAGACTAGACATAGACTACTAGACCTAGACTTTAGACTAGATATACTAGACTAGACTAGCTATAGACTAGACTATAGACTAGACTATAGACTAGACTATAGTACTAGACTATAGACTAGACTATAGACTGACTATGAGACTAGACTACTAGACTAGACTATAGACTACATAGACTATAGACTAGGACTATAGACTAGACTATAGACTAGACTATAGACTAGGACTATGACTAGGACTATAGACTAGACTATAAGACTAGACTATAGACTAGACTATAGACTAGACTATAGACTAGACTATAGACTAGACTATAGACTAGACTATAGACTAGACTATAGACTAGACTATAGACTAACTATAGACTAGACTAGAGACTAGACTATAGACTAGACTATAGACTAGACTATAGACTAGACTATAGACTAGACTATAGACTAGACTATAGACTAGACTATAGACTAGACTATAGACTAGACTATAGACTAGACTATAGACTAGACTATAGACTAGACTATAGACTAGACTATAGACTAGACTATAGACTAGACTATAGACTAGACTATAGACTAGACTATAGACTAGACTATAGACTAGACTATAGAACTAGACTATAGACTAGACTATAGCGAGACTAAGACTGAATAGACTAAGACTATAGACTAAGACTAATAGACTAGACTATAGACTAGACTATAGACTAGACTATAGACTAGGACTAATAAGACTAGACTATAGACTAGGACTATAGACTAGACTATAGACTAACTATAGACTAGACTATAGACTAGACTATAGACTAGACTATAGACTAGACTATAGACTAGACTATAGACTAGACTATAGACTAGACTATAGACTAGACTATAGACTAGACTATAGACTAGACTATAGACTAGACTATAGACTAGACTATAGACTAGACTATAGACTAGACTATAGGACTAGACTATAGACTAGGACTATAGACTAGACTATAGACTAGACTATAGACTAGACTATAGACTAGGACTATAGACTAGACTATAGACTAGACTATAGACTAGACTATAGACTAGACTATAGACTAGACTATAGACTAGACTATAGACTAGACTATAGACTAGACTATAGACTAGACTATAGACTAGACTATAGACTAGACTATAGACTAGACTATAGACTAGACTATAGACTAGACTATAGACTAGACTATAGACTAGACTATAGACTAGACTATAGACTAGACTATAGACTAGACTATAGACTAGACTATAGACTAGACTATAGACTAGACTATAGACTAGACTATAGACTAGACTATAGACTAGACTATAGACTACAGACTACTAGACTAGAACTATAGACTAGACTATAGACTAGACTATAGACTAGACTATAACTAGACTATAGGACCTAGACTATAGACTAGACTATAGACTAGACTATAGACTAGACTAGACTATAGACTAGACTATAGACTAGACCATAGACTACTCTATAGACTAGACTATAGACTAGACCATAGACTAGACTAGACGATAGACTAGACGATGGACTAGGCGATAGACTAGACGATAGACTAGACGATAGAATAGATGATAGACTAGACGATAGACTATACGATAGACTAGACGATAGACTAGACGATAGACTAGAAGATAGACTAGACTATAGACTAGACTATAGACTAGACCATAGACTAGACTTTAGACTCGATTATAAACTAGACTATAGACTAGACTCTAGACTCGAATATAGACAAGACTTTAGACTCGACTATAGACTAGACTATAGACTAGACTTTAGACTAGACCATAAAATAGACTATATACTAGACTAGATTATACTAAATTATCGTTTATCATAGGTACATACAACAAAGTTTATATGAAAATTTGTTCGGTAATTTTTTGATAAAAGTTTATGAATAAGACTCTTAAAATTTAGCGAAATAAAATTTCTGTATTTGAATTTGCAAGAAAATTTAATTATTGTTTCAATTTCCGTCTTCTCCCACAATCTACTAAAAATGTTGAACTACATACTTGAGCTTTAAGCACAATGTTTTATCAAACAAACCCCGATTTATTGGTTTAACATTATGTTGGTTGTATTTAGCTTTTAGGTCAATTTCGCTTCCTGCGTTTGTAAGAGCCTCAATGAAAATGTGTGTGTGTGTGTTTGTGTGTACTTTTAAAACTTGCCACAGGATTCCTTTATTTTGTATACAGGCCAAGGAATGTTTATAAAATTTGTTTAAAAGTTAAATTTTTTTGCACTGCAACAACCAACATATTGCTTTACACATACATACATATATTTACGGCAGACTGGACATTTGCAATTGCTTTTGAACAAATTCATTTTGAGGCGTTTTTATTTTGTTTGCCAGACTCTTGTAAAAGTATATTAAAGTTTATTTTGGTGCCGAGAGGAAGGAAGAAATTTAATTTAAACATTGTTGAAAATTAAATAACTACATACTTACATACATAGTTATTTTAATTTGCTTATCCAAAAGGCATGTGCTGGGCAAATCTAGAGAAAGTTTATTTATTCAATTAAATTTGGTTTTCAAATAAAGGCAAGTAGAACAAATTAAAAATCGAATAGTTTATGGACTTAAGTCGTAATCAATTAAAAATGTATGGAAATTTTGATTAAAAATGTTTGATAAGTTTAGGAAGTTATCCACCAACTGAGATGGGATCCACTTCCGAAGGCGACCTCTTCTTGACTTTAGCTAAGAGACGTTGGACGACTTGTCAGGTAATGTGATCGACAGACATAGTACTCTACTATCCCAATCGGTTGCCAATTCGGGTGAGTATTTGTAAAAAAAGGGAACAAGAAGAAAAAATTGGAAAACATGGCCCCAACGAAATCGCTCTCAGACAGAGGCAGTCAACCACGACCAACTCAACCCATTAATGAAGGTACTTTCTTGGTTCTACATAGACGATGTCATTAGGCCTTTTGTAACATGAAGGCATGTCATCGAATCCCAATTGATTGATCTTGTGTAGGCGTAATGAGGAATTCATTGAAGATGAAGTATGATCAAATGCCTATATAAGTTCTGAAAAGACTTTTTCAGCAAATGCATCGTTAAGATCCAACGAGGCATGGAAAGACTAAGCTTTAAATTGATTTGTGAAGTGATACCGAGGACACTTATCACAAATATAACCGCTAAAGCAGGGAGTATGCTGAAGACCTTGAGTCTTGAGAACCTTAACATCCCTATGCTCGATTATTTGAACAACAAGACAAGAATGTGTGACACATTTCTTATCTGCGCCATACGTATCAGACAAGCGTGAGAAAGCGGGGTATATGTTAGTGACACAAAAGTGAAAAGCTTCATGATTACTTCAAGCTATGGGGAACGCAAGTAGAAGGCTTACTCTTAGGATCTGATTCAAGTGTCAGATAGTCTAGGGTTGCAATGAATTCTATGAAAGAGGTGAGTCAAAGCCTAATTACATTAATAGTTATAAACTAAGTATAAGTAATTCAGATAATAGACCATCTATTTTTACGAGTTCTGACTTAATAACGATAGATCTAGAATAGATAGATCCAACTACTATTATTTAAAATTGATCTGTCTGCCCGACATTAGTTTAATATGTGTTCGTCCCATCTCATAGATACTATTATAGGCAGACTAAGGTGTTAGAAAGGGATCGGTTTTGTATATCCCTAACTCAATTTCATTCGCAATTCCTCTTTGGCTTCAAATCTTTATATTCTTCAAAAGGCTGAAAATATACGACGTATTTTGGACGCATGTAGACTGTCCAAGTTAATGTGAACCTCTTTTGATGAAGCATGTACTATATATAAATATCAAAGTTGTTCGCAGTAATAACTGGACCAATGACTGAAACTATAGTTCGACATTATGTTAGAGCAAACTTTGGACTGAAGACTTACGACTGTATAATAGATTTCAGTTGAAGCAAAATTTGTATATTCGAAAGTCCTACGATTTAGTATGGCATGAAAGTTGAACAAAATTTTGAACTATATTACCATGGAAGGTTATGTTCTGTCTGCATATTAAAGGTATATATCTAATAAGTGAACAGAATGATTGAAGCAAATGTTCGTCTGCATAGTTAAAGCAAACGTTGAACTGAATACTTCAGATTGAAGTTGGAGTTTGATTATATAAAGCTCTACGATCAAAGCTATAGTTCGACTGTATAAAAAACTTATATTTAAGTAACAGTTTGACAGTATAGTTTAAGAAAAAGTTGAACTCTTTGAAGACTTCGATTGAAGTTCGATGTGTACTGCATGAAGATCTATGATCGATTGTATAAGGATCTATGAACGAAGCCATAGTTCGATTGTATAATGAACTTCAGTTTAAACAATTGTTGTTCAGTATACCTATAAAAGTTCGATAGTATTAGTGAAGAATATACAGATCAACGATTAAAGCTAAATTTCGACTTGGACTCTCTGTCTACTACTATTGTTGTTATTGCAATGACAGGTAATGACAGAAAAGTGTGAAACGATCTTACAGTTTCTTTGTTAATACACGGCCCCAGATGTTAAGGAAACAGATTTCGTGGTCAGCTTACTATAGTGAGCTACAACGTTAAGCAATCTACTATGAATAGACCATATTAAAAGTTGTTGAAATCTGACCATGATTTGATCGCCTAATTTTGTTTAAAAGAACAACTTAGAAAGTATTTCTCAGCTGATTTATTTATTCTGAAGTGAATAGGAACAGAAAATTTTTTATTTTAAGAATAAAATTTAATATTTATTTAATAAGTAATTTATAATATAACACGTCTCTTTTACTACACATATTATTGTTAAAAATACAATGCATTCTGGAGCTCAGACAATATTATTTTTAAATCCTTTTCTTTTTTGCCATTTTTATTAATTACAAATAATTAAAAACCACAACGATTTTCGATTTATTGAATCTCTCTTAAAAGCAAATTTACAGAATGTTGTTTTTAATAATTTTTTTATTTATTTATTTGTTTTTTTTTTTTTTAACATTAACTTGTAAATAAATTGATAATTTAACACCAGTATACAGAATTATTTATTTATACAAATAATTGTTTTTTTTTTTTTTTGTTAAATAAACAGATATACTCATATAGTTATTAATTAAATTTTTTTTAACTTTATTGTAAAAATATTAATAATTTACTTAAACAATTATATTTTAATAATCAACAATTAAATTTTTAAATTTATATTTATTGAATAAACTATTTTTAAACATAAATTACTTAAACTTCTTGCTAATAAACAAATTTATTACACAAAATTTTAATTTTTATTCCCGGTAATAATTTATTTAAATATATCTACGCTTCGAAAGAAAAACAACGTCCATTATTTTTAAGTATATTTCATAAATTAGATTTAGATTGAATATATTTTTGTGTGTCTATCTGTCTAATGAATGGTTTTTGTGGTATTATTCTATGTGGCCTAAAACACTAGCCAACAAAATTTAATGCCTATTTTTAGCTATCTTACGTTTATTTCTTATAAATGGAAATTATTTGATTACCATTTATAAAAACTAAATTCCAATACCTCTGACCACATCTATAAACTTTTTGATTTTTGAAGACACACAGATTTGAAAATTTGCAGGCTGTGTAAAATTCTTCGAAAGCTTTTACCAACACTTTGGGAAATGTGTTCGAAAACACTTTTACCACAAAACTTTGTCATTAAAATCAAAATCATTGAAGTTGGTGTATATAAAGTTAAAAAATATAACTTGTAGGAGATATTATTTAGACAAACACGCCCATATGATATACTACACTACACGGCGACCACTAGACTAAAGACTAGACTGTAGGCCAGACCATAAACTAGACTACAGACTAGACTACAGACTAGACTATAGACTATACTATATACTAGACTATAGACTAGACTATAGACTAGACTATAGACTAGACTATAGACTAGACTATAGACTAGACTATAGACTAGACTATAGACTAGACTATAGACTAGCCTATAGACTAGACTATAGACTAGACTATAGACTAGCCTATAGACTAGACTATAGACTAGCCTACAGACTAGACTATAGACTAGACTATAGACTAGACTATAGACTAGACTATAGACTAGCCTACAGACTAGACTATAGACTAGACTATAGACTAGACTATAGACTAGACTATAGACTAGCCTATAGACTAGACTATAGAATAGCCTATAGACTAGACTATAGACTAGACTGTAGACTAGACTTTAGACTAGACCATAGACTAGACTATAGACTAGACTATAGACTAGACTATAGACTAGACTATACTAGACTATAGACTAGACTATAGACTAGACTATAGACTAGACTATAGACTAGACTATAGACTAGACTATAGACTAGACTGTAGACTAGACTGTAGACTAGACTATAGACTAGACTATAGACTAGACTATAGACTAGAATAGACTAGACTATAGACTAGACTATAGACTAGACTATAGACTAGACTATAGACTAGACTATAGACTATACTAGACTAGACTATGGACGAGACTATAGACTAGACTATAGACTAGACTATAGACGAGACTATAGACTAGACTATAGACTAGACTATAGACTAGACTATAGACTAGACTATAGATTAGACTATAGACTAGACTATAGACTAGACTATAGACTAGACTATAGATTAGACTATAGACTAGACTATAGACTAGACTATAGACTAGACTATATTAGACTATAGACTAGACTATAGACTAGACTATAGACTAGACTATAGACTAGACTATAGACTAGACTATAGACTAGACTATAGACTAGACTATAGACTAGACTATAGACTAGACTATAGACTAGACTATAGACTAGACTATAGACTAGACTATAGACTAGACTATAGACTAGACTATAGACTAGACTATAGACTAGACTATAGACTAGACTATAGACTAGACTATAGACTAGACTATAGACTAGACTATAGACTAGACTATAGACTAGACTATAGACTAGACTATAGACTAGACTATAGACTAGACTATAGACTAGACTATAGATTAGACTATAGACTAGACTATAGACTAGACTATAGATTAGACTATAGACTAGACTATAGACTAGACTATAGACTAGACTATAGACTAGCCTATAGACTAGACTATAGAATAGCCTATAGACTAGACTATAGACTAGACTGTAGACTAGACTTTAGACTAGACCATAGACTAGACTATAGACTAGACTATAGACTAGACTATAGACTAGACTATATACTAGACTATAGACTAGACTATAGACAAGACTATAGACTAGACTATAGACTAGACTATAGACTAGACTATAGACTAGACTATAGACTAGACTATAGACTAGACTGTAGACTAGACTATAGACTAGACTATAGACTAGACTATAGACTAGACTATAGACTAGACTATAGACTAGACTATAGACTAGACTATAGACTAGACTATAGACTAGACTATAGACTAGACTATAGACTAGACTATGGACGAGACTATAGACTAGACTATAGACTAGACTATAGACGAGACTATAGACTAGACTATAGACTAGACTATAGACTAGACTATAGACTAGACTATAGATTAGACTATAGACTAGACTATAGACTAGACTATAGACTAGACTATAGATTAGACTATAGACTAGACTATAGACTAGACTATAGACTAGACTATAGATTAGACTATAGACTAGACTATAGACTAGACTATAGACTAGACTATAGACTAGACTATAGACTAGACTATAGACTAGACTATAGACTAGACTATAGACTAGACTATAGACTAGACTATAGACTAGACTATAGACTAGACTATAGACTAGACTATAGACTAGACTATAGACTAGACTATAGACTAGACTATAGACTAGACTATAGACTAGACTATAGACTAGACTATAGACTAGACTATAGACTAGACTATAGACTAGACTATAGACTAGACTATAGACTAGACTATAGACTAGACTATAGACTAGACTATAGACTAGACTATAGACTAGACTATAGACTAGACTATAGACTACATAGACTAGACTATAGACTAGACTATAGACTAGACTATAGACTAGACTATAGACTAGACTATAGACTAGACTATAGACTAGACTATAGACTAGACTATAGACTAGTAAGACTGTAGACTAGACTATAGACTAGACTATAGACTAGACTATAGACTAGACTATAGACTAGACTATAGACTAGACTATAGACTATACTATACTAGACTATAGACTAGACTATAGACTAGACTATAGACTAGACTATAGACTAGACTATAGACTAGACTATAGACTAGACTATAGACTAGACTATAGACTAGACTATAGACTAGACTATAGACTAGACTATAGACTAGACTATAGACTAGACTAGACTAACTAGAGACTAGACTAGACTAGACTATAGACTAGACTATAGACTAGACTAGACTAGACTATAGACTAGACTATAGACTAGACTATAGACTAGACTATAGACTAGACTATAGACTAGACTATAGACTAGACTATAGACTAGACTATAGACTAGACTATAGACTAGACTATAGACTAGACTAAGACAGACTATAGACTAGACTATAGACTAGACTATAGACTAGACTATAGACTAGACTATAGACTAGACTATAGACTAGACTATGACTAGACTATAGACTAGACTATAGACTAGACTATAGACTAGACTTAGACTAGACTATAGACTAGCTATAGACTAGACTATAGACTAGACTATAGACTAGACTATAGACTAGACTATCGAATAGACTATAGACTAGACTATAGACTAGACTATAGACTAGACTATAGACTAGACTATAGACTAGACTATAGAATAGACTATAGACTAGACTATAGACTAGACTATAAATAGACTATAGACTAGACTATAGACTAGACTATAGACTAGACTATAGACTAGACTATAGACTAGACTATAGACTAGACTATAGACTAGACTATAGACTAGACTATAGACTAGACTATACTAGACTATAGACTAGACTATAGACTAGACTATAGACTAGACTATAGACTAGACTATAGACTAGACTATAGACTAGACTATAGACTAGACTATAGACTAGACTATAGACTAGACTATAGACTAGACTATAGACTAGACTATAGACTAGACTATAGACTAGACTATAGACTAGACTATAGACTAGACTATAGACTAGACTATAGACTAGACTATAGACTAGACTATAGACTAGACTATAGACTAGACTATAGACTAGACTATAGACTAGACTATAGACTAGACTATAGACTAGACTATAGACTAGACTATAGACTAGATTATAGACTAGACTATAGACTAGACTATACACTAGACTAGACTATACACTAGACTAGACTATACACTAGACTACACTATACACTAGACTAGACTATACACTAGACTAGACTATACACTAGACTAGACTATACACTAGACTAGACTATACACTAGACTAGACTATACACTAGACTAGACTATACACTAGACTAGACTATATACTAGACTAGACTATACACTAGACTAGACTATACACTAGACTAGACTATACACTAGACTAGACTATACACTAGACTAGACTATACACTAGACTAGACTATACACTAGACTAGACTATACACTAGACTAAACTATACAATAGACTAGACTATAGACTATACTATAGACTAGACGAGATTATAAACGGGAATATATTCAAGACTACAGACTGGACTCTTGTCCAGACTATATGCTACATCATAATTTCTGAGTATTGTAAGGTAGGGTATACAAAACACATACATACATATGTATCTATACATACATTAACATATTAACTTATATGTGGAATCACATTAAACTCTACATAATGTTGGTTACATCATTATAATAAAAGGATTTCTTTATACTAAAAAAAATACCATTCTGTCTTTTTTTTGTAAAATTTTTCTTCTTTCTTATAAGTTGACACATTTGGGTTATTGATTGTGTCCCTCTGTGTTGGTGTTTTTTTTGCAACAAACTTTTTAAAGATGTGTTGCTGGCAAAAAAAATATTTTTATTCTTTTGTTTGTATCCTTAAGGGATGTATTTAAACAAAATAAAAGTATAATTTAGATTTCTTCAAAATGCCATTTACTTTCATCTACATGGTGATTTTATTTAAAACTAACAAAATAAAATAAACCACCCAACAGCAAAAAAGGACATTTGTGGTTAATTTAAAGTTAAAGAAAAATATTTATTTTATATTGTTTTAATCAATTAGATAAGTTTGTAGAGGTTTTTTTCTATCAGCATCCTTCTTTTGTGTTAACACATGTCTTTTAACCGAATGATGTGGTCACTTTTAATAACGGCCTAAGTCGAAAATTGTGATTCTGATAAAATTTTTCTTTTAAAGGAATTATGTCTTAGTAAACTTTATTAGAGAATTGGATATTTCAGTTTAATTGTTTTTGAAATTGACTTAGTCCATTATACTTTGTAACCACATTATTCCTGTGCCACACATGCCAAGGGATAAAACAAATTATGCAAATTATATTTATCTTATGGTCACCAATATAAAAGAAAACAAAAGGAAGAAAATGGAAATTAAAAAAATATGTTAATTAATTTAAAAACCTGTTAGATTAAGTTAAGGTCTGTGTTATTTAATTTTTCAAGAAAACTTTAATTCCATTTAAAGAAAATTCTTACATAGTATGCGTTACATACATATGTATATATTTTATTTAATAAAGTCTTTAAACAAAAAGTTAAATTAACCACAAACAGACAATTTCTTAATAACTCCTTTGACATTACTTCAATAACAGTTCTGTTACAGTTTACAGAGGTTGCGTAGGTCAGACAATGAAAATTAGAATATTAGTCTTTCCGACTATCATAACACAATAAAATACGAAAGGACCAAGTAAGGCGCTATAACGTAATATATTCCACCATTTTATAACTAATTAATAATAAGTATAAATTATAATTACACTGTCATCATAAAATAATGCAAAAATAATAAAATTTCATTATAAAAATATACAAAATTACTTAATACTAATAAAAACTAGAAACTTTAGCTAATTGTTGTATATTTTGCCTTTGCTTTCAGCTTTTCATTTTAACACTTTGCCATACTTTTATTGCCGACTTTATTACTTTATTTACAGAAAAAGAAGAACATTCATTGTACAATACAAAATGCAAATAAATTCCGCCTTTAGCCTGTAAAATATACCACAACTGGGACACATAACTCAACAGGCCGTAAACGAAGCATGCACATACATATTCTAATAGAATATAGTAATGGCGTTTTACAGAATATTGTAGAATAATTTTGCATAGTGCAAGAAAGAAGCTATTACTCGGACTCCTCCACTATCTATGGTTATAAATAATATGTGGGTTGTTGTAGAAATATAAGGCTGTTCTATAGTTTTAATAAATTTTACAAGAAATATTTTTAGTAAAACTTAAATGGAAAAATGTATCACAATAGAAGTAAAAAACTATAGTCAGTCATGGTCGACTACACCAATTACGAATATTTAATGTGATTTATTTTCAATAATAAATTTTATCAAATGATCTTCAAAAATTGGACACACTGACGGAGGGACGGACGGACGGGCAGACGGACACAGCTTAATCGACTCAAAAAGTGGTTTTGAACCGATCGGTATACTTTAAGATGAGTATGGGATCAATATTTTTGGGTGTTACAAACATCTGCCTAAACGCATAATACCCTCCCCAGTATAGTGGTAAAGGGTATAAATATTTGTTTTGGTGCAACCTAAAACAATGCCTTAGATCGTAGAATGCTGAAGCAAAAGTGTTAAACATATTGCATTCTTATAAGAAATTAACCGTTTTAACCGACTTAAAACGAACTGTACCAAGTCGACAACAAGATCTATAGACTGATCTATAGTATGATCTATAGCCTTGTCTATAGTATGATCTATAGACTGTTCAATAGTCTGATCTATAGACTGTTCTATAGTTTGATCTATAGACTGTTCTATAGTCTGATCTATAGACTGTTCTATAGTTCAGACTATAGACAAGTCCATAGAACAGACTATAGACAAGTCCATAGAACATACTTTAGACAAGTCCATAGATCAATTGATTGGTCTATGGTCTGAACAATAGCCATGGACTGAACTATAGACTAGTCTATAGACAGAACTATAGACTGGTCTATAGACTGAACTATAGAATTGTCTATAGTCCCAACTATAGACTGGTCTAGAGTCTGAACTATAGACTGGTCTAGAGTCTGAACTATAGACTGGTCTAAAGTCTGAACTATAGACTGACTGGTCTATAGTCTGAACTAAAGACTGGTCTATAGTCTGAACTAAAGACTGGTCTATAGTGTGAACTATAGACTGATCTATAGTCTGAAATATAGACTGGTCTATAGTCTGAACTATAGACTGGTCTCTAATCTGAACTATAGACTTGTCTATTATGTGAACTATAGACTGGTCTAAAGTCTGAACTATATTCTAGTCTATAGTCTAATCTATAGACTTGTGTATAGTCTGAACTATTGACTGGTTTATAGTGTGAACTCTAGACTGGTATATAGTCTGAATTATAGACTGGTCTATAGTCTGAACTATAGACTGATCTATAGTCTGAACTATAGACTGGTCTATAGTCCGAATTATAGACTGGTCTATAGTCTGAACTATAGACTGGTCTATAGTCTGAACAATAGACTGGTCTATAGTCTGAACTATAGACTGGTCTATAGTCTGAACTATAGACTGGTCTATAGTCTGAACTATAGACTGCTTTATAGTCTGACCTGTAGACTTATATATAGAATGATCTTTCGACATATCTACAGCCAGATCTCCATAGAATGGTCTTTGGACTGATCATTGTAATTTGCCATAGCCGAAATATTTTATAGACTGGTGGGTCTTATTGGATTGCGTTTACTCTAATCTATTGGATAGTCTTTAGTCATATCTGTGGATTAATATATAGACTGATCTATGCACATAACATCCTATCTGATATAGCAGCATATTATTTACATACATACGTATTAATTTAATAATTTAGCTATTTTCTTTAAATAAATTCTTTGAAACTATTTAATAATTTTTTTAATAAAATCTATTTAAAATTTCCTTTTACCACATTTCAGTAAAAATATTCTCAAAAAAACATGTTACATTCCTTGTGTCTAGAGGTTTACAATAAAATTTGCAAATATTTTTGTTACACATAAAATTTAATAAACAAAAAATTCCTGATGAACTCAGACACGTGTAGAAAAGGCAAAGTATGTGAGGAAAGGTTTGACATAAGGATATTAAATATGTAACTGATGCTTAAATATTTTAGAAAATTTTATAATATTTTATTGAAAGTAGCTTACAAGATGAAATGGATATAACTAGTATAAGAAATTTGGGGCAGAATTTGAAAGTTGTATGGACATTTTTAAGAAATAGTTTATTTAGTAATATTTAATAGGATATGATCTAGTAAACAAAAGTATTTATTTCAGATTTTTGAGTTTTATTCGTTTACCTTTTTGTTCCTTTTATGTCCTGGTTTTAAAAATTTATTTGAACTAATGAACGGAAGCATATACGCTATCATAATACACATGTGTACATTTTTTACGTAATGTATTTTATATGTTAACACATACACGGAATGAAATCACTTTTATAGCATTTTTATATTTTTTACTATTTTATCACCAACATGAAAGACACTTTCAAAGAAGTGCATTATGGCTTTCAATATCTTGCAAAGAGAGTAAAAAGTCGCAAAGAACTTGAATAAAAATTGTATTCACTAAGTGTGACATCCAGTGTCATCATAATGCAACAACCTGTAAGAAGACATATAACTTTTTCATGTTTTATTACAAGATTGTAAATGTAAAAGTCAGTAGTAATACCACATAGCTAAGTATTATTAACTGGAATTTACAATGTTTTGCCCTAGGTATAAACAGAAAAATTTGTCCTACGTTACTGATGATTAAAAAGCGAAAAGTATCATATAAATTACCCACAGTGCGTATGGGTAATATTTAACTCTAAAATATTACTCATACTCACAGTGTGCAAAAAGAGTTTTAAATATAAACACAAGTATTATTAATATCAATTATCTTATTTCATACAATCTTTGTGACCATGACCTACAACGAATCAAAATTGGCCCTCATTTTAATTTACCCCATGACATATTGTATAAAATACATTTTTCAATACATAACAGTTGTTAATAAAAAAGAAGAAAAAAATTCGTAATAAATATATAGCAAAAAGAAAGTGACATGTTTTAATATAAAAGCAAAAAAAAAAAAAAAAAAATAAAATAAAATAAAACTACACTGTCATAAATGAAATTTAAACATTTTTAACAGGCAACCTTGGCAAAAAGACGTGCAACTGTAGCTAAATAATTGTTGTATTTAAAAGTTGATAAATTACAAAGTAACTTTAAAACTTTATTAACATAATTTAAAAATTTCTTATTTTATTATTACTTTATTAGCTATTCTGTAATTTACTGTCAAACCAATGGAAAGAGATGTGGTATCAAAGCCTCATATTACATTTTTCACTGTACCCACGCCAACTATAGTCTAAAGTCTAGTCTATAGTCTTAGTCTATAGTCTAGTCTATTAGTCTAGTCTATAGTCTAGTCTAGTCTAGCCTATAGTCTAGTCTATAGTCTAGTCTATAGTCTAGTCTATAGTCTAGCCTATAGTCTAGTCTATAGTCTAGTCTATAGTCTAGCCTATAGTCTAGTCTATAGTCTAGTCTATAGTCTAGCCTATAGTCTAGTCTATAGTCTAGTCTATAGTCTAGTCTAGTCTAGTCTAATTCTAGTCTAGTCTATAGTCTAGTCTATAGTCTAGTCTATAGTCTAGTCTATAGTCTAGTCTATAGTCTAGTCTATAGTCTCGTCTATAGTCTAGTCTATAGTCTAGTCTATAGTCTAGTCTATAGTCTAGTCTATAGTCTAGTCTATGTCTAGTCTATAGTCTAGTCTATAGTCTAGTCTATAGTCTAGTCTATAGTCTAGTCTATAGTCTAGTCTATAGTCTAGTCTATAGTCTAGTCTATAGTCTAGTCTATAGTCCCTAGTCTATAGTCTAGTCTATAGTCTAGTCTATAGTCTAGTCTATAGTCTAGTCTATAGTCTAGTCTATAGTCTAGTATATTAGTCTAGTCTATAGTCTAGGTCTATAGTCTAGTCTATAGTCTAGTCTATAGTCTAGTCTATAGTCTAGTCTATAGTCTCTAGTCTACTAGTCCTAGTCTATAGTCTAGTCCTATAGTCTAGTCTATAGTCTAGTCTATAGTCTAGTCTATAGTCTAGTCTATAGTCTAGTCTATAGTCCTAGTCTATAGTCTAGTCTATAGTCTAGTCTATAGTCTAGTCTATAGTCCTAGTCTATATCTAGTCTATAGTCTAGTCTATAGTCTAGTCCTATAGTCTAGTCTATAGTCTAGTCTATAGTCTAGTCTATAGTCTAGTCTATAGTCTAGTCTATAGTCTAGTCTATAGTCTAGTCTATAGTCTAGTCTATAGTCTAGTCTATAGTCTAGTCTATAGTCTAGTCTATAGTCTAGTCTATAGTCTAGTCTATCTGTCTATAGTCTATTCTATAGTCTAGTCCTATAGTCTAGTCTATAGTCTAGTCTATAGTCTAGTCTATAGTCTAGTCTATAGTCTAGTCTATAGTCTAGTTCTAGTCTAGTCTATCTATAGTCTAGTCTATAGTCTAGTCTATAGTCTAGTCTATAGTCTAGTCTATAGTCTAGTCTATAGTCTAGTCTATAGTCTAGTCTATAGTCTAGTCCTATAGTCTAGTCTATAGTCTAGTCTATAGTCTAGTCCTATAGTCTAGTCTATAGTCTAGTCTATAGTCTTAGTCTATAGTCTAGTCATGTCTAGTCTATAGTCTAGTCTATAGTCTAGTCTATAGTCTAGTCTATAGTCTAGTCTATTAGTCTAGTCTATAGTCTAGTCTATAGTCTAGTCTATAGTCTAGTCTATAGTCTAGTCTATAGTCTAGTCTATAGTCTAGTCTATAGTCTAGTCTATAGTCTAGTCTATAGTCTAGTCTATAGTCTAGTCTATAGTCTAGTCTATTATAGTCTATAGTCTAGTCTATAGTCTAGTCTATAGTCTAGTCTATAGTCTAGTCTATAGTCTAGTCTATAGTCTAGTCTATAGTCTAGTCTATAGTCTAGTCTATAGTCTAGTCTATAGTCTAGTCTATAGTCTAGTCTATAGTCTAGTCTATAGTCTAGTCTATAGTCTAGTCTATAGTCTAGTCTATAGTCTAGTCTATAGTCTAGTCTATAGTCTAGTCTATAGTCTAGTCTATAGTCTAGTCTATAGTCTAGTCTATAGTCTAGTCTATAGTCTAGTCTATAGTCTAGTCTATAGTCTAGTCTATAGTCTAGTCTATAGTCTAGTCTATAGTCTAGTCTATAGTCTAGTCTATAGTCTAGTCTATAGTCTAGTCTATAGTCTAGTCTATAGTCTAGTCTGATAGTCTAGTCTATTAGTCTAGTCTATAGTCTAGTTCTATAGTCCTAGTCTATCGGTCTAGTCTATAGTCTAGTCTATAGTCTAGTCTATAGTCTAGTCTTAGTCTAGTCTATAGTCTAGTCTATAGTCTAGTCTATTTAGTCTAGTCTATAGTCTAGTCTATAGTCTAGTCTATAGTCTAGTCTATAGTCTAGTCTATAGTCTAGTCTATAGTCTAGTCTATAGTCTAGTCTATAGTCTAGTCTATAGTCTAGTCTATAGTCTAGTCTATAGTCTAGTTCTATAGTCTAGTCTATAGTCTAGTCTATAGTCTAGTCTATAGTCTAGTCTATAGTCTAGTCTATAGTCTAGTCTATAGTCTAGTCTATAGTCTAGTCTATAGTCTAGTCTATAGTTAGTCTATCGTCTAGTCTATAGTCTAGTCTATAGTCTAGTCTATAGTCTAGTCTATAGTCTAGTCTATAGTTTTCTAGTCTGTCTATCGTCTAGTCTATAGTCTAGTCTATAGTCTAGTCTATAGTCTAGTCTCTAGTCATAGTCTATTAGTCTAGTCTATAGTCTAGTCTATAGTCTAGTCTATAGTCTAGTCTATAGTCTAGTCTAGTCTAGTCTAGTCTAGTCTAGTCTAGTCTAGTCTAGTCTAGTCTAGTCTAGTCTAGTCTAGTCTAGTCTAGTCTAGTCTAGTCTAGTCTAGTCTAGTCTAGTCTAGTCTAGTCTAGTCTAGTCTAGTCTAGTCTAGTCTAGTCTAGTCTAGTCTAGTCTAGTCTATAGTCTAGTCTAGTCTAGTCTATAGTCTAGTCTATAGTTTAGTCTATAGTCTAGTCTATAGTCTAGTCTATAGTCTAGTCTGTAGTCTAGTCTATAGTCTAGTCTATAGTCTAGTCTATAGTCTAACCTATAGTCTAGTCTAGTCTATAGTCTAGTCATAGTCTAGTCTATAGTCTAGTCTATAGTCTAGTCTATAGTCTAGTCTATAGTCTAGTCTATAGTCTAGTCTATAGTCTAGTCTATAGTCTAGTCTATAGTCTAGTCTATAGTCTAGTCTATAGTCTAGTCTATAGTCTAGTCTATAGTCTAGTCTATAGTCTAGTCTATAGTCTAGTCTATAGTTAGTCTATAGTCTAGTCTATAGTCTAGTCTATAGTCTAGTCTATAGTCTAGTCTATAGTCTAGTCTATAGTCTAGTCTATAGTCTAGTCTATAGTCTAGTCTAGTCTAGTCTATAGTCTAGTCTATAGTCTAGTCTATAGTCTAGTCTATAGTCTAGTCTATAGTCTAGTCTATAGTCTAGTCTATAGTCTAGTCTATAGTCTAGTCTATAGTCTAGTCTATAGTCTAGTCTATAGTCTAGTCTATAGTCTAGTCTATAGTCTAGTCTATAGTCTAGTCTATAGTCTAGTCTATAGTCTAGTCTATAGTCTAGTCTAGTCTATAGTCTAGTCTAGTCTAGTCTAGTCTAGTCTAGTCTAGTCTAGTCTAGTCTAGTCTAGTCTAGTCTAGTCTAGTCTAGTCTAGTCTAGTCTAGTCTATAGTCTATAGTCTATAGTCTATAGTCTATAGTCTAGTCTAGTCTAGTCTAGTCTATAGTCTAGTCTATAGTCTATAGTCTAGTCTATAGTCTAGTCTATAGTCTAGTCTATAGTCTAGTCTGTAGTCTAATCTATAGTCTAACCTATAGTCTAGTCTAGTCTATAGTCTAGTCTATAGTCTAGTCTATAGTCTAGTCTATAGTTAGTCTATAGGTCTAAGTCTATAGTCTAGTCTATAGTCTAGTCTATAGTATAGTCTATAGTCTAGTAGTCAGTCTATAGTCTAGTCTATAGTCTAGTCTATAGTCTAGTCTATAGTCTAGTCTATAGTCTAGTCTATAGTCTAGTCTATAGTCTAGTCTATAGTCTAGTCTATAGTCTAGTCTATAGTCTAGTCTATAGTCTGTCTATAGTCTAGTCTATAGTCGTAGTCTATAGTCTAGTCTATAGTTAGTCTATAGTCTAGTCTATAGTCTAGTCTATAGTCTAGTCTATAGTCTAGTCTATTGTCTAGTCTATAGTCTAGTCTATAGTCTAGTCTATAGTCTAGTCTATAGTCTAGTCTATAGTCTAGTCTATAGTCTATAGTCTAGTCTATAGTCTAGTCTATAGTCTAGTCTATAGTCTAGTCTATAGTCTAGTCTATAGTCTAGTCTATAGTCTAGTCTATAGTCTAGTCTATAGTCTAGTCTATAGTCTAGTCTATAGTCTAGTCTATAGTCTAGTCTATAGTCTAGTCTATAGTCTAGTCTATAGTCTAGTCTATAGTCTAGTCTATAGTCTAGTCTTAGTCTAGTCTATAGTCTAGTCTATAGTCTAGTCTATAGTCTAGTCTATAGTCTAGTCTATAGTCTAGTCTATAGTCTAGTCTATAGTCTAGTCTATAGTCTAGTCTATAGTCTAGTCTATAGTCTAGTCTATAGTCTAGTCTATAGTCTAGTCTATCGTCTAGTCTATAGTCTAGTCTATAGTCTAGGTCTATAGTCTAGTCTAGTCTAGTATAGTCTAGTCTATAGTCTAGTCTATAGTCTAGTCTATAGTCTAGTCTATAGTCTAGTCTATAGTCTAGTCTATAGTCTAGTCTATAGTCTAGTCTATAGTCTAGTCTATAGTCTAGTCTATAGTCTAGTCTATAGTCTAGTCTATAGTCTAGTCTATAGTCTAGTCTATAGTCTAGTCTATAGTCTAGTCTATAGTCTAGTCTATAGTCTAGTCTATAGTCTATAGTCTAGTCTATAGTCTAGTCTATAGTCTATAGTCTAGTCTATAGTCTATAGTCTAGTCTATAGTCTAGTCTATAGTCTAGTCTATAGTCTAGTCTATAGTCTAGTCTATAGTCTAGTCTATAGTCTAGTCTATAGTCTAGTTATAGTCTAGTCTATAGTCAAGTCTATAGTCTAGTCTATAGTCTAGTCTATAGTCTAGTCTATAGTCTAGTCTATAGTCTAGTCTATAGTCTAGTCTATAGTCTAGTCTATAGTCTATTCTATAGTCTAGTCTATAGTCTAGTCTATAGTCTAGTCTATAGTCTAGTCTATAGTCTAGTCTATAGTCTAGTCTATAGTCTACTCTATAGTCTAGTCTATAGTCTGGTCTATAGTCTACTCTATAGTCTAGTCTATAGTCTACTCTATAGTCTAGTCTATAGTATAGTCTATAGTCTAGTCTATAGTCTACTCTATAGTCTACTCTATAGTCTAGTCTATAGTCTAGTCTATAGTCTAGACTATAGTCTAGTCTATAGTCTAGACTATAGTCTAGTCTATAGTCTAGTCTATAGTCTAGTCTATATTCTAGCCTATAGTCCAGTCAATAGTCTAGTCTATAGTCTAGTCTATAGTCTAGTCTATAGTCTAGTCTATAGTCTAGCCTATAGTTCCAGTCAATAGTCTAGTATATAGTCCAGTCTATAGTCTAGTCTATAGTCTAGTCTATAGTCCAGTCAATAGTCTAGTCTATAGTCTAGTCTATAGTCTAGTCTATAGTCTAGTCTATAGTCTAGTCTATAGTCTAGTCTATAGTCTAGTCTATAGTCTAGTCTATAGTCTAGTCTATAGTCTAGTCTATAGTCTAGTCTATAGTCTAGTCTATAGTCTAGTCTATAGTCTAGTCTATAGTCTAGTCTAGTCTATAGTCTAGTCTATAGTCTAGTCTATAGTCTAGTCTATAGTCTAGTCTATAGTCTAGTCTATAGTCTATAGTCTAGTCTATAGTCTAGTCTATAGGTCTAGTCTATAGTCTAGTCTATAGTCCAGTCTATAGTCTAGTCTATAGTCTAGACTATAGTCTAGTCTATAGTCTAGACTATAGTCTAGTCTATAGTCTAGTATAGTCTAATCTAATAAATTTATTTTATCAAAAATCTACTAATATATCGTATGATATTTTTTATACCCTCCACCACCATCAGTGGTGATAGAGGGTATATATAAGTTTGTCGTTCCGTGTGTAACACCAAGAAATATTCATCTAAGACCCAACAAAGTATATATATTCTGGGTCCTTATCAAATTCTGAGGTCGATTTAGCTATGTCCGTCTGTCCGTCTGTCGTCTGTCCGTCTGTCTGTCTGTCTGTCTGTCTGTCTGTCTGTCTGTCTGTGTAAACACGCTCACGTTAAAACTAAGTAAAGGAAATCAACCAAATTCACCCAAAATATTTATTATTATCCTAAGCAGTTTGGTATTGAAAATCAGCAAAATCGGTTCACAACGTAAAAAGTTATGAGTACAAATTTCAGACTACCTCGAAAAAAATTACGTTTTTTTCATAATTCTTTTACAGTTTTCTCAGAAACTGCCAAAGATATTTCGATGAATTTTGTCACACATTATTTTTTCAGGGCAGTGATCAATTATGTTCAAAATCTTTACAATCGATACAATATTTCCCATAGCCCCCATACAAAGGTATATATTCCCGGAAATTAGTTTATCGTTAACAACTCCCTCAAATATATCGATATCAACACGAAATTTTGTACATGTATATATAATATGAACAGAAATCATACTGTCAACGTAGATCTCAGTCGGTCCACAATTGGTCATAGCTCCCATATAAGGTCCACTTCCGAAAATCACATAAACGCACATATTTCATTGATGAATAAAACTATTATGATAAAATTCGAGTTGGATATGTTTTGTATACATACAAATCATTCTACCGAATTTTTTACGGATCGGTCCATTATTGGTCATAGCTCCCATAGAAAGCCCACTTCCGAAAATCATTTAAAAGCTCATATTTCATTGCCAACTAAAGCTATTTTGATGAAATTCGACACAAATATGTCTAGTTGAAATATAAATCACTCTACGAAATTTTTTCCGGATAGGCCCATAATTGGTCATAGCTCCCATATAAGGTCCACTTTCGAAAATCACTTAAACGCATATATTTCATTGAATTATAAAGCTATCCGGATAAAATTCGACACGAATCAGTTTTGTATACATACAAATCATTCTACAAAATTTTTAACGGATCGGTCCATAATTGGTCATAGATCCCATATAAGGCCCACTTCCGAAAATCACTTAAAAGCACATATTTCAATGCCAAGTAAAGCTATATTGATAAAATTCGACACAAATATGTTTTACCTAAACATGAATTATTCTACGAAATTTTTTCCGGATAGGCCTATAATTGGTCATAGCTCCCGTATAAGGTCCACTTCCGAAAATCACTTAAACGCATATATTTCATTGAATTCTAAAGCTGTTGGGATAAAATTCGATTTGAATATGTTTTGTGTACGTACAAATCATTTTATAAATTTTTTACGGGTCGGTCCATTATTGGTCATAACTCCCATATAAGGTCCACTTACGAAAATCACTTAAAAGCACATATTTCATTATCAAATAAAGCTATCTTGATAAAATTCGACACAAACATGTTTTGTCCAAATATGAATCACTCTGCGAAATGTTTCCCCAATAGGCCCATAATTGATCATAGTTCCCATATAAGGTCCACTTCCGAAAATCACTTACACGCATATATTTCATTGAATTCTAAAGCTATAGGGGTAAAATTCGACTTGAATAAGTTTTGTGTACATATGAATCATTCACTTTTTTCTCGGATCGGTCCATTATTGGCCATAGCTTCTATATAAGGTCCACTTCTGAGAGAAATTTGAGAAAATTCGACACAATTATGTTTTGTCTTTACATAAATCACTCTACGAAATTTTTTGCGGATAGGCATATAAAACATTGTACCAAATTTTTTCTGGATCGGTCCATATTTGGTAATAGGTCCACTTAAAAAAATCCCTTTAACGCACATATTTAATTATCAAATAGAGATATCTTGATAAAATATGATTTGTGCACATATGAATCACTCTGCGAAATTTTTCCGGATAGGCCCTTAATTGCTCATAGCTCCTATATAAAATCCACTTCCTAAAGTCACCTAAGCTATTGGAGTAAAATTAGACTTGATCTTTTTCTGCATATAAATCATTATATGAAATTGTTTCATGATCAGTCCATAATTGGTCACAACTCCCATATTCTGTGTATAGATACATCATTCTGTTAAAATGTTTTCAAACTGGCGTATTAATATACATTTTCGGGACCTAATCAAAATTAGTTCGACAAAAATTTTGGCAAGTTATCTAAAAATTAGATAGTTAGATGGGTTTCAATAAAAAGTAGTTTGCTGGTGGAGGGTATTTAAGATTCGGCATAGCCGAATATAGCACTCTAACTTGTTTGAATACATTTCTGAATATATGTGATCAATATATTCCATATAAAGCATATTTCTCGTCTAGTCGTCGCTGGTACACCAAAGGTTTACGAATATTAAAAAATAAAAGAAATAAATTACATAAACGCTATTTATCTTCTGGTTCGGAGGAAATGCTTCGACAATATAAACAATGTGTTAAAGAATTTAATTTTCTTAATAAATTTCTCTACAAACAATATATAATTAACATTGAGAATAATATAAAATCCAACCCTAATTATTTTTGGTCATTCATCCGCTCCAAAAAGAAATCTACAGAAATTCCTTCCTGAAGTTATTGTAAATCTTTTTGCAAATTTCTTCAAGTCAAATTTCGATTCTTCTACTTCTAATTCTAATTTTAATGAATATATAACTTCTAATTTAAACCTGGGTCAGATTATACTATGTAAGGATGATATTTTAGTGGCTATCTCTCGTCTAAAAAATTCATTCCAATCCGATGCAGATGGATTGAGTGCCTTCTTAATCAAGAAGTGTACTGAATCGATAGTGTTTCCAATTTTACAAATTTTTAATAAATCGTTATCTGAGGGTTTGTTTGCTGATCGTTGGAAATTAACTCTAATAACTCCGATTCATAAATCTGGAAACCGATGTGATGTTTCTAATTATAGGTCTATTTCTAAATTGACGACTATATCCAAAATTTTTGAATATGCTATTTATGAAATCTTATACTTTGCTACAAAATCTCTTATAATTCCTCAACAACATGGTTTTCGAAATAATAAATCTACGATTTCTAATCTTGCTGTTTTTACAGATTATAGCCTATCATATTTGGATTTGGGTTTACAAATAGATGCTATATATATACAGATTTTTCAAAAGCCTTTGACAAAATTTCTCATTCTATTCTATTAAGAAAGCTTTACTATTTAGGAATACATTCATCTTTTCATAAGTGGCTGTCATCATATCTTGGAAATAGAATTTGTTTTGTTCAAATTGACGTCCATAAATCCTTTCCATATAAGCAAATATCAGGGGTTCCCCAGGGAAGTATTTTGGGTCCTCTTCTCTTTAATCTTTTTGTCAACGACATATTTCAATGCTTCAAACATTCTAATTTTTTACTATATGCTGATGATCTGAAGGTTTTCTCTAAAATTGAATATTCTTTTGATATACTAAGATTACAAAGTGATCTTGATAATTTAATTTTCTGGTGTAATAATAATCACTTAAAATTTAATCTGAATAAATGTATTCACATTTCTTATTCTCGTTCTCGTTATATATTTAATGCCTCATATAAATTGGGTACTTATAATATAAAAAAGGAAAATGAAATTATGGATTTGGGCATATTATCTGATTCCAAATTGACTTTCAAACCTCACTTAGATTATTTAATACCTAAAGCATATTCCATACTTGCGTTTCTTAAGCGAAATTGTACAGAATTTTTAGACCCATATACATTTAAATTATTATTCTCGTCATTTGTACGATCTAAATTAGAATATGGTGCGATCATTTGGAGTCCATTATGCAAAAGTCATATTACTCGCATAGAAAACATTCAAAGAAAATTTATTCGTTATGCTTTGCCACATCTAAATTATATCTATCCGCGTCCATCTTATGAATCCCGTTGCTTACATTTAGGTATGATAACTTTAGAAAAGAGACGTAAAATACAGTCGATGTTGCTGGTTTTTGACTTAATTAATGGATATATTGATTGCCCAGAACTTTTGGAAAAAATACCATTTTATGTACCAGGCAGATTATCTCTTCGTCATAGAAATCTGTTTTATATCGGTCTACATCATAGAAACTATACATTAAATAGTCCTTTAAATAGATCATTAAATTACTTAAATACTTTAAATGATAAATATTCTTTGGAATTTAATGCATCAAAAACTAATTTTAAAAATTTGTTAATACAAAATTTGAATTAATATTTTACTGATAATGTATAAGCCAATATATATACATATATATAATTTTTGTAAAACTAAAATATAATAGTTTTATATTTAATTAGTCTGTAAGGAACATTGTTCTGTAGACTATTAATAAATAAATAAATAATCTATAGTCCAGTCTATAGTCTAGTCTATAGTCTAGTCTATAGTCTAGTCTATAGTATAGTCTATAGTCTAGTCTATAGTCTAGTCTATAGTCTAGTCTATAGTCTAGTCTATAGTCTAGGCTATAGTTTAGTATATAGTCTAGTCTATAGTGTAATCAATAGTCTTGTCTATAGACTACTCTAAACTCCAGATAATAGTCTAGTCTGTAGTGTAATCAATAGTCTTATCTATAGACTACGCTAAAGTCCAGTCAAGAGTCTAGTGTATAGTTTAGTCTATAGTTAAGTCTCGTCTATATTCTATAGTCTGGTCTGTAGTCTAGTCTATAATCTATTCTATAGTCTTGTATGTAGTCTAGTCTATAGTCTAGTTTATAGTCTAGTCTATAGTCCAGTCTATAGTTCAGTCTATAGTCTAGTCAATAGTCTAGTCAGTTATCTGTCGTTTTATTGTTCGGTTGAAAGTAGAAAAACGACATGACTAGTTTTTGCACTATTTACCTTTTATGGAATGTTATAACTGGGATGTTACATTTTTAAAACCTTTATCTTGCTTTATTGCTACAGTACATTAGTACTCAATCTCAAGGGTAAATATTAATTTGTTTTGACAATAGTGACCTCAGAGGCTCTGTCAATTTTCAGCATTATTTCTTTATTGTACATTTTGTACAAAATTTTCTTGTATTGGTTGAAACTCTGGGGAATGTTAGCGAAAGTGATCAAAAGATATTAAATTTAGCCAATAAAGAAGTTATTGTTATAAATATATATACATATGTATATATATTTGACAGATTTCTGATTAAAACAAAAATCAAAATTTAATTGTCCACTCTTTAGAAGTTTTTAGTACCAAAAAAACTTTGTTTTCTAAACTTTTAATACACTGAACAAAATTAAATAAACAACCAAACACTAATAACCGGGTAATAATAAATAAAATTAATCTTTGCTTGGTATACAACCGGATTTCAATAAGTCATCACTATATGTATATATCAAGTTCTAAAGGTCCATTTCGAATTTGTTTACAACTTCCTTAATATTAAAGCAAAACTTCTACCAAATTTGCAAAAGTGTATTTTTTCCATACCTTTACTATTTACCTTTACCTTTACTATTTATAGTCTAGTCTATAGTCTAGTCTATAGTCTAGTCTATAGTCTAGTCTATAGTCTAGTCTATAGTCTAGTCTATAGTCTAGTCTATAGTCTAGTCTATAGTCTAGTCTATAGTCTAGTCTATAGTCTAATAAATAATCTATAGTCTAGTCTATAGTCTAGTCTATAGTCTAGTCTATAGTCTAGTCTATAGTATAGTCTATAGTCTAGTCTATAGTCTAGTCTATAGTCTAGTCTATAGTCTAGTCTATAGTCTAGGCTATAGTTTAGTATATAGTCTAGTCTATAGTGTAATCAATAGTCTTGTCTATAGACTACTCTAAACTCCAGATAATAGTCTAGTCTGTAGTGTAATCAATAGTCTTATCTATAGACTACGCTAAAGTCCAGTCAAGAGTCTAGTGTATAGTTTAGTCTATAGTTAAGTCTCGTCTATATTCTATAGTCTGGTCTGTAGTCTAGTCTATAATCTATTCTATAGTCTTGTATGTAGTCTAGTCTATAGTCTAGTTTATAGTCTAGTCTATAGTCCAGTCTATAGTTCAGTCTATAGTCTAGTCAATAGTCTAGTCAGTTATCTGTAGTTTTATTGTTCGGTTGAAAGTAGAAAAACGACATGACTAGTTTTTGCACTATTTACCTTTTTATGGAATGTTATAACTGGGATGTTACATTTTTAAAACCTTTATCTTGCTTTATTGCTACAGTACATTAGTACTCAATCTCAAGGGTAAATATTAATTTGTTTTGACAATAGTGACCTCAGAGGCTCTGTCAATTTTCAGCATTATTTCTTTATTGTACATTTTGTACAAATTTTCTTGTATTGGTTGAAACTCTGGGGAATGTTAGCGAAAGTGATCAAAAGATATTAAATTTAGCCAATAAAGAAGTTATTGTTATAAATATATATACATATGTATATATATTTGACAGATTTCTGATTAAAACAAAAATCAAAATTTAATTGTCCACTCTTTAGAAGTTTTTAGTACCAAAAAAACTTTGTTTTCTAAACTTTTAATACACTGAACAAAATTAAATAAACAACCAAACACTAATAACCGGGTAATAATAAATAAAATTAATCTTTGCTTAGTATACAACCGGATTTCAATAAGTCATCACTATATGTATATATCAAGTTCTAAAGGTCCATTTCGAATTTGTTTACAACTTCCTTAATATTAAAGCAAAACTTCTACCAAATTTGCAAAAGTGTATTTTTTCCATACCTTTACTATTTACCTTTACCTTTACTATTTATAGTCTAGTCTATAGTCTAGTCTATAGTCTAGTCTATAGTCTAGTCTATAGTCTAGTCTATAGTCTAGTCTATAGTCTAGTCTATAGTCTAGTCTATAGTCTAGTCTATAGTCTAGTCTATAGTCTATTCTATAGTCTAGTCTATAGTCTAGTCTATAGTCTAGTCTGTAGTCTAGTCTATAGTCTATTCTATAGTCTAGTCTATAGTCTAGTCTATAGTCTAGTCTATAGTCTAGTCTATAGTCTAGTCTATAGTCTAGTCTATAGTCTAGTCTATAGTTTAGTCTATAGTCTAGTCTATAGTCTAGTCTATAGTCTAGTCTATAGTCTAGTCTATAGTCTATTCTATAGTCTAGTCTATAGTCTAGTCTATAGTCTATTCTATAGTCTAGTCTATAGTCTAGTCTATAGTCTAGTCTATAGTCTAGTCTATAGTCTAGTCTATAGTCTAGTCTATAGTCTAGTCTATAGTCTAGTCTATAGTCTAGTCTATAGTCTACTCTATAGTCTAGTCTATAGTCTAGTCTATAGTCTACTCTATAGTCTAGTCTATAGTCTACTCTATAGTCTAGTCTATAGTCTAGTCTATAGTCTAGTCTACTCTATAGTCTAGTCTATAGTCTAGTCTATAGTCTAGTCTATAGTCTAGACTATAGTCTAGACTATAGTCTTTATCTTTATCTTGCTTTATAAATTAAATATTAATTTGTTTTGACAATAGTGACCTCAGAGGCTCTGTCAATTTTCAGCATTATTTCTTTATTGTACATTTTGTACAAAATTTTCTTGTATTGGTTGAAACTCTGGGGAATGTTAGCGAAAGTGATCAAAAGTTATTAAATTTATCCAATAAAGAAGTTTTTGATATAAATATATATACATATGTATATATATTTGACAGATTTCTGATTAAAAAAAAAATCAAAATTTAATTGTCCACTCTTTGGGAGTTTTTAGTACCAAAAAAACTTTGTTTTCTAAACTTTTAATACACTGAACAAAATTAAATAAACAACCAAACACTAATAACAGGGTAATAATAAATAAAATTAATCTTTGCTTAGTAGACAACCGGATTTCAATAAGTCATCACTAGTATATGTCAAGTTCTAAAGGTCCATTTGGAATTTGTTTACAACTTCCTTAATATTAAACCAAAACTTTTACCAAATTTGCAAAAGTGTATTTTTTCCATACCTTTACTATTTACAAAAGAAATCGAATTTCCTCTAAAGAATAACAAATATTTTATGGTTTTCAATATTCCCAGTAGAACAATATCTTTTTACACTTTATTGCAATCATAAACAAAAGTTTGTGCAAACTTTTCATTTCGTTCGGTTTCTCTTTTATTTGATTCTTTTTTTCATTCGCAATATTTTGTTACAGTTTTGCATGTAACCAAAGTATTTATTTATTTCTTTCTATGAACTTACATTCTTTTACCTACATTTTTTGTTGTCGAATTTTATTACCAAACGGCATAAAAACCAAAAAACAAATAACGTAAAGTTAATTCTAGAAAAGGGTGTCGAGTGTTCATAAAAGGAAAGTTGGATTTCCATGCAAAACAAAAAAGTTATAAAAATAAATTTAATTTAAAATAGAATTTCACTTCTGTATTTATATTTTGTATTGATTATTTTAGGTTTTTTTTTTAGTATTTTTAGATTTTTATTAACTTTGGAGTTAATGAACTTATTTTGTGTGGATAAAATAAATCTATAAAAAATAAAATCCAACAACTGTTGCAAAATTTTATTCATTTGAATGTAAAACAAAAATCCAATCAAAAAATTTTTTTAAACAAGTTAATAGGACTGCTGGTGATATTTGAAATGTTATAAAAAGTTTAACGTGTGGTTAAGGTTAAATCACAATGGGAGGAGGATAGAAAATAATCTGATTCTTTCGTTTAGATTCTAATGTATTTTGACTTTTTGTTGGTGGCCAATGGATAACTTGTTGTAAAATTTGTAATGTTTAATTTGTACTACTAACTAACTAACTAACTAACTAACTACTAACTAACTAACTAACTAACTAACTACTAACTAACTAACTAACTAACTAACTAACTAACTAACTAACTAACTAACTAACTAACTACTAACTAACTAACTACTACTACTAACTAACTAACTACTACTAACTAACTAACTAACTAACTACTACTAACTAACTAACTAACTACTAACTAACTAACTAACTAACTAACTAACTAACTACTAACTAACTAACTAACTAACTAACTACTAACTAACTAACTAACTAACTAACTAACTAACTAACTAACTAACTAACTAACTAACTAACTAACTAACTAACTCTAACTAACTAACTAACTAACTAACTAACTAACTAACTAACTAACTAACTAACTAACTAACTACTAACTAACTAACTAACTAACTAACTACTAACTACTAACTAACTAACTAACTACTAACTAACTACTAACTAACTAACTACTAACTAACTAACTAACTACTAACTAACTAACTAACTACTAACTAACTAACTAACTAACTACTAACTAACTAACTAACTAACTAACTACTAACTAACTAACTAACTAACTAACTAACTAACTAACTAACTAACTAACTAACTAACTAACTAACTAACTAACTAACTACTACTAACTAACTAACTAACTAACTAACTACTAACTAACTAACTAACTAACTAACTAACTAACTAACTAACTAACTAACTACTAACTAACTAACTACTAACTAACTAACTAACTAACTAACTAACTAACTAACTAACTAACTACTACTAACTAACTAACTAACTAACTAACTAACTAACTACTAACTAACTAACTAACTACTAACTAACTAACTAACTAACTAACTACTAACTAACTAACTAACTAACTAACTAACTAACTAACTAACTAACTAACTAACTAACTAACTAACTAACTAACTAACTAACTACTAACTAACTAACTAACTAACTAACTAACTAACTAACTAACTAACTAACTAACTAACTAACTAACTAACTAGAACTACTAACTACTAACTACTAACTAACTAACTACTAACTTAACTAACTAACTAACTAACTAACTACTAACTAACTAACTAACTAACTAACTAAGACTAACTAACTAACTAACTAACACTACTACTAACTAACTAACTATACTAACTAACTAACTAACTACTAACTAACTAATACTAACTAACTAACTAACTAACTAACTAACTAACTAACTAACTAACTAACTAATAACTAACTAACTAACTAACTAACTAACTAACTAACTAACTACTAACTAATCTAACTAACTAACTAACTAACTAACTAACTACTAACTAACTAACTAACTACTAACTAACTAAACTAACTAACTAACTAACTAACTAACTAACTAACTAACTAACTAACTAACTAACTAACAACTAACTAACTAACTAACTAACTAACTAACTAACTAACTACTAACTAACTAACTAACTAACTAACTAACTAACTAACTAACTAACTAACTAACTAACTAACTAACTAACTAACTAACTAACTAACTAACTAACTAACTAACTAACTAACTAACTAACTAACTAACTAACTAACTAACTACTAACTAACTAACTAACTAACTAACTAACTAACTAACTACTAACTAACTAACTAACTAACTAACTAACTAACTAACTACTAACTAACTAACTAACTAACTAACTAACTAACTAACTAACTAACTAACTAACTAACTAACTAACTAACTAACTAACTAACTAACTAACTAACTAACTAACTAACTAACTAACTAACTAACTAACTAACTAACTAACTAACTAACTAACTAACTAACTAACTAACTAACTAACTAACTAACTAACTAACTAACTAACTAACTAACTAACTAACTAACTAACTAACTAACTAACTAACTAACTAACTAACTAACTAACTAACTAACTAACTAACTAACTAACTAACTAACTAACTAACTAACTAACTAACTAACTAACTAACTAACTAGGCTTGTTCTTAAGTATAACGGGAACGTATGTGCCAAATTTCGTTAAATTATCTTGAAAATAGCGAGCTGTAGAATAGTTACAAAATTTAAACGGATAGACGTACGGACGAACATCTTTTAATAGATTGTGAAAATGATTCTGAGACAATTGGTATACTTTAGGGTGGTTATAGAACCAATATTATTGTGCATTACAAAAATCCCAGTAACCTAATATACCCTCTCTAGTGCAGGGTATAACTCCCCTCTAAAAATTTATGTGGGACAATAGAATCTATGTTTTTATAGAAGTTGTTTATATCGAATTTAAAAGCTGTACAATTGTAAGTTAAAGAGCTTTAAATTCCATTTCTAGTGGGGACCTTACATGTGGATAGAGCTATTTAAGGACCGATTATCATCACAATTTGTTATAGAAATTTATTAATACCTGTTCACATCTAATTTCATCTCGGTACAGTAATTTGTAACCCAGCATTTGTAACTTCGACAGAGAGATTTTGTTTTCCATAAGAGTTATTTATGTCTTTATGAGTGGGGGGATCGTTCCCTCTAAAATTTGGTACAAAGATTTCGCTTCCTATAAAACTAGTCCTTGTCGAAGTGCAGTTATTCTTAAGTCATAAATGAACGATTTAATTTTTTTTGTAGAGAACCTTATATTGGCGGATATAAAAGTTCTACAAGCCCCACTCTTTACACCCTCAACATTGTCGAACTAAAATAATATTTCTCATATGAAATTCTCATACTCTGTGAAATTTTGCATTAAACATAAATTCTTAATTAAATTGACCCATATTGTAGCATTTTAAAAAATAATTTTATTAAAATATACTGCAAAATGAATTTAAAATTAGCATTATTGGCTAAATCTATCCAAAAAGCATTTAAAGCAATAACAAAATACAAAAATATTGCAAATTACACACGCATGAAAAAACCACCATTGCAAAATATAATAAATAATTATATGAACAAATTATTAAAGTTTAATTTAATTATGTGTTAAATAACACTGGGAATTTGTTTTTATAAATATGCAAGTATATTTTGTTTAATTGCAACGTGACACAGTGGGAGATTTGAGGTTTTTTTAATACATAAATATTTGTTATCAATAGTCTTTTAAACATCATTTTTTCTACGAGTCCATTTGAGTCATAGGCGTATCGTTTACGTTTACGCTCCCAGTTTCCGATTTTGCTCCTGATAGTAAGAGTGTTATCGTTATTTATTACTCAAAATTAGTTTTTATCGTTTGAGTTGTAAATCCCATTGTGCGTGCGTAAAAGGAATTTCTAATCAAATTTGAAATGTGTTAAAATTGTAGTTCTAAATACGTGATTTGCTATTTGTGGCCAATTATTAAAAAAATATAAATTTGGTTTTTCTTTATCGTAATTATTTTTTTGGTGAAAATTATAAATTTTTAATGGATGCGTGAAATAATTGTTTAATTAAGTAATAGGGAGAATTGTGGATTATGTATAGAATGAGGTTTATATTTACGTACGCATTTTAAACGTAAAAACCCAGCAGTACTGGGTAACTCCCTCGTTTCCTTATATATGCTTGTAAAGCTATAGATTGGGGTAAACTTATGAGAGTATCCAACTACTTTCATCATCTCTGGTCTTAACATGAGGGCAAAAGCAAACTTTATCCTGTAAAGAATAATCCAACATCCAGATAAGCTGTAGATTTAAACAATCCCATCTTTTCCTGAAGCCAGCAAATAGCATTAGATTCTTTTGGGGTAAATCCCTAATCTTTACATGAAGGCTGGAGCAAGCTTTACACTGTTTTGAGTAACCAACATCCAAAAAAAGCTCTAGGTTTAAACGATTTTATCTCTTTATAAAGGCAATAAATAGCTTTAGATTTCAATGATCAATAAAGTTTCGAATATTTCTATCCCCTCTTTAAGGCGCCCAATTACATGAAAAGTTTTATGAAAATCTAATGAACCAAATGCTTTTGAAATTCCCTCTCTATGTGTTACATTGCGTATACGTAATATATTCATATGGCCAATCACTTATTACGCATACGCCTTCAGTTCGTTATTTAGATTTAAACAATTCTTTGGGGTAACACTGTTTTGAGTAACCAACATCCAAAAAAGCTCTAGGTTTAAACGATCTTGTCTCTTCCTGAGGGCAATAAATAGCTTTAGATTTCAATGATCAATAAAGTTTCGAATATTTCTATCCCCTCTTTAAGGCGCCCAATTGCATGAAAAGTTTTATGAAAATCTAATGAACGAACTGTTTTTGAAATTCCTTCTCTACGTATTATATTGTGTATACGTAATATCTTCATATGGCCAATCACTTATTACGCATACACCTTCAGTTCCTTATTTAAATTTAACAATTCTTTTGTAGTAAATCTCTAATCTTTACATGAAGCTAGAGCAAGCTTTATACTGTTTGCAGTAATCCAACATCCAAAAAAGCTCTAGGTTCGAATGATCCTTTCTTTTTCTGAAGGTAACAAACGGCGCTAGATTTGAATGGTCAATGAAGTTTCGAATATTTCTACACCCTGTTTAAGGCGCCAAATTACATTAAAAGTTTTATGAAAATCTAATGAACGAGCTGCTTTTGAAATTCCCTCTCTATGTGTTACATTGCGTATACGTAATATCTTCATATGGCCAATCACTTATTACGCATACGCCTTCAGTCCATTATTAGTTATTTAGATTTTAACAATTCTTTTGGGGTAAATCTCTAATCTTTACATGAAGGCTAGAGCAAGTTTTATACTATTTGGAGTAATCCAACATCCAGATAAGCTCTAGGTTTAAACGATCTTGTCTCTTCCTGAAGGCAATAAATAGCTTTAGATTTCAATGATCAATCAAATTTCTATCTCCTCTTTAAGGGGCCCAATTACACGAAAAGTTTTATGAAAATCTGATTAGAATGATCTGCGTTTGGAATTCCCTCTCTATGTGTAACATTGCGTATACATAATATCTGCATATTATCAATAACTTATTACTCATACGCCTGTAGTTCATTATTAGTTATTTAGAAAAGGTTCCAATTTATATTTATTAAATAAGAACTCAATATAAACATTTGACGTTCGTTCAATAAAGTTTATCCACCATCTTTTCTATGAAAAGAAGCGAACAACAGGCTCGATATACAACCTAACATTTCAACCTAACCTAGCCTAACTAACCTCAGCTCAGCAACACTTCATCTCTAGGCTTGCAAAGTTTTATGTAAACCTGGTGACGGATTTTGAAATTATAAATCAAATACTTTCTATGTGCAACTCTGCGTATAAGTGATATCTACATACATATCATCAAATACATATTACGCATACGTCTGTAGTTCATTATTAGTTATTTCGATTTTATAATTTTCCTTTATCAAATATGAAATTAAACTATGAAAATATGAAATTATTCTATTCAAAAACTATTGTAAAAAATCATACATGAAATATTCATTTATGAATAACAACTAAATATTCATAAACTTAAATATATGTACTATGCATTTATTTATGTCTACATGAAGAAGTACTTTATCTAAAGTACAATACAAAATACAACAACCTTTTGTATTTCATTTCAACAAATTTACCTTTGAAATAAATTGAATTCTACATTAAAAAATCTAGAAAAATAAAACATAAAATGTAAAAAAAATCTGAATGAATGTAAAGTAAAGCACAACCTCAAGTACTTTTCTTTTTGAAAGGAACTCATATTAAGTACATATTTTTGTTAAACAATTTTTTTTTCAAATAGTGCATACTCACATTGTGTGTATGTTTTTCAAACAGAATTGTTATTATTTCTCCAGAATTCCTCACCGACCGAAGTTTGAGAAAACATAACGACATGTATTGTACTAAAAAAAGCAAAAGTTGAAAAAACGACTTATGTTACAAGTTTTTTCCTCCTTTTTCTTCTAATGCAAAACTAGAAGTTGAAAATCATATTTAATGTATAGACTTCCGGCATAAAGAAAACAATGTCAGAGAATAAAAACTGCATTGTTGTACTCTTATGTAAATGGAAAACAAATATGGAGTTGAATTACTAAAGGAAACATAGAATCCAACAAATTCTACAAGTTGTTCAATTTAACAATGCGACTGCATGTGTAAGGAAAAATATATACGAACATACATATATAGATTTTTCTCATGTCACCAATATGTCAAGGTATTATTGAGAAGTTTGATTTTTAGGTCAAGCAAATATTTAGGTTAGTTTTAACTTACATGAATTGTAAAGCAAATATAGAAATTGGCAATAAAGAGAAAATATGTGTAAACGTGTTTTTTCAAAATTTTTGTCCTAAATAATCTAATAACTCTATTGATTTGTATTGACCAAACTACAGATTAGACTAGACTAAAGACTAGACTATAGATTAGACTATGGACTAGACTATAGTCTAGATTAGACTAGACTATAGACTAGACTATAGACTAGACTATAGACTAGACTAACTAGACTATAGACTAGACTATAGACTAGACTATAGACTAGACTATAGACTAGACTATAGACTAGACTATAGACTAGACTATAGACTAGACTATAGACTAGACTATAGACTAGACTATAGACTAGACTATAGACTAGACTATAGACTAGACTATCGACTAGACTATAGACTAGACTATAGACTAGACTATAGACTAGACTATAGACTAGACTATAGACTAGACTATAGACTAGACTATAGAGTAGACTATAGACTAGACTATAGACTAGACTATAGACTAGACTATAGACTAGACTATAGACTAGACTATAGACTAGACTATAGACTAGACTATAAACTAGACTATAGACTAGACTATAGACTAGACTATAGACTAGACTATAGACTAGACTATAGACTAGACTATAGACTAGACTATAGACTAGACTATAGACTAGACTATAGACTAGACTATAGACTAGACTTTAGACTAGACTATAGACTAGACTATAGACTAGACTATAGACTAGACTATAGACTAGACTATAGACTAGACTATAGACTAGACTATAGACTAGACTATAGACTAGACTATAGACTAGACTATAGACTAGACTATAGACTAGACTATAGACTAGACTATAGACTAGACTATAGACTAGACTATAGACTAGACTATAGACTAGACTATAGACTAGACTATAGACTAGACTATAGACTAGACTATAGACTAGACTATAGACTAGACTATAGACTAGACTATAGACTAGACTATAGACTAGACTATAGACTAGACTATAGACTAGACTATAGACTAGACTATAGACTAGACTATAGACTAGACTATAGACTAGACTATAGACTAGACTATAGACTAGACTATAGACTAGACTATGACTAGACTATAGACTAGACTATAGACTAGACTATAGACTAGACTATAGACTAGACTATAGACTAGACTATAGACTAGACTATAGACTAGACTATAGACTAGACTATAGACTAGACTATAGACTAGACTATAGACTAGACTATAGACTAGACTATAGACTAGACTATAGACTAGACTATAGACTAGACTATAGACTAGACTATAGACTAGACTATAGACTAGACTATAGACTAGACTATAGACTAGACTATAGACTAGACTATAGACTAGACTATAGACAAGACTAGACTATAGACTAGACTAGACTATAGACAAGACTAGACTATAGACAAGACTAGACTATAGACTAGACTATAGACTAGACTATAGACTAGACTATAGACTAGACTATAGACTAGACTATAGACTAGACTATAGACTAGACTATAGACTAGACTATAGACTAGACTATAGACTAGACTATAGACTAGACTAGACTAGACTATAGACAAGACTAGACTAGATATAGACAGACTAGACTATAGACAAGACTAGACTATAGACAAGACTAGACTATAGACAAGACTAGACTTAGAAGACGACTATGACTAGACTATAGACTAGACTATAGACTAGACTATAGACTAGACTATAGACTAGACTATAGACTAGACTATAGACTAGACTATAGACTAGACTATAGACTAGACTATAGACTAGACTATAGACTAGACTATAGACTAGACTATAGACTAGACTATAGACTAGACTATAGACTAGACTATAGACTAGACTATAGACTAGACTAGACTAGACTATAGACTAGACTATAGACTAGACTATAGACTAGACTATAGACTAGACTATAGACTAGACTATAGACTAGACTATAGACTAGACTATAGACTAGACTATAGACTAGACTATAGACTAGACTATAGACTAGACTATAGACTAGACTATAGACTAGACTATAGACTAGACTATAGACTAGACTATAGACGACGACTATAGACTAGACTATAGACTAGACTATAGACTAGACTATAGACTAGACTATAGACTAGACTATAGACTAGACTATAGACTAGACTATAGACTAGACTATAGACTAGACTATAGACTATGACTAGAGATAGACTAGACTATAGACTAGACTATAGACTAGACTAGACTATAGACTAGACTATAGACTAGACTATAGACTAGACTATAGACTAGACTATAGACTAGATAGACTATAGACTAGACTATAGACTAGACTATAGACTAGACTATAGACTAGACTATAGACTAGACTATAGACTAGACTATAGACTAGACTATAGACTAGACTATAGACTAGACTATAGACTAGACTATAGACTAGACTATAGACTAGACTATAGACTAGACTATAGACTAGACTATAGACTAGACTATAGACTAGACTATAGACTAGACTATAGACTAGACTATAGACTAGACTATAGACTAGACTATAGACTAGACTATAGACTAGACTATAGACTAGACTATAGACTAGACTATAGACTAGACTATAGACTAGACTATAGACTAGACTATAGACTAGACTATAGACTAGACTATAGACTAGACTATAGACTAGACTATAGACTAGACTATAGACTAGACTATAGACTAGACTATAGACTAGACTATAGACTAGACTATAGACTAGACTATAGACTAGACTATAGACTAGACTATAGACTAGACTATAGACTAGACTATAGACTAGACTATAGACTAGACTATAGACTAGACTATAGACTAGACTATAGACTAGACTATAGACTAGACTATAGACTAGACTATGACTAGACTATAGACTAGACTATAGACTAGACTATAGACTAGACTATAGACTAGACTATAGACTAGACTATAGACTAGACTATAGACTAGACTATAGACTAGACTATAGACTAGACTATAGACTAGACTATAGACTAGACTATAGACTAGACTATAGACTAGACTATAGACTAGACTAGACTATAGACTAGACTATAGACTAGACTAGACTATAGACTAGACTATAGACTAGACTATAGACTAGACTATAGACTAGACTATAGACTAGACTATAGACTAGACTATAGACTAGACTATAGACTAGACTATAGACTAGACTATAGACTAGACTATAGACTAGACTATAGACTAGACTATAGACTAGACTATAGACTAGACTATAGACTAGACTATAGACTAGACTATAGACTAGACCATAGACTAGACTATAGACTAGACTATAGACTAGACTATAGACTAGACTATAGACTAGACTATAGACTAGACTATAGACTAGACTATAGACTAGACCATAGACTAGACTATAGACTAGACTATAGACTAGACTATAGACTAGACTATAGACTAGACTATAGACTAGACTATAGACTAGACTATAGACTAGACTATAGACTAGACTATAGACTAGACTATAGACTAGACTATAGACTAGACTATAGACTAGACTATAGACTAGACTATAGACTAGACTATAGACTAGACTATAGACTAGACTATAGACTAGACTATAGACTAGACTATAGACTAGACTATAGACTAGACTATAGACTAGACTATAGACTAGACTATGACTAGACTATAGACTAGACTATAGACTAGACTATAGACTAGACTAAGACGACTATAGACTAGACTATAGACTAGACTATAGACTAGACTATAGACTAGACTGTAGACTAGACTATACACTAGACTATAGACTAGACTATAGACTAGACTATAGCCCAGACTATAGCCCAGACTATAGACCAGACTATAGACCAGACTATGGACCAGACTATGGACCAGACTATGGACCAGACTAGACTATAGACTAGACTACAGACTGTTCTTTCCGTGATATCACGGACTTTCACTTGGAATATAGTGTTATGATGAGGAAAATTGGTAGTATTTCTATGTTTCCAGGTTTTTATTGTAGAATGATCTCGATGTGCTTTTTGTCACCGAGTTGCTTTGTTGATTTTATATTTATATGGTATTTGCATTTCAATTTTCGATCAAGAATTAATCTTGTGTATATGATCTGATTCAAAATGTATGTATTTCAAATCACATCCGGTTTTTGTCAAGTAAGCTAGATTAAGGTTCTTTATGGAATGCATTTTTCCAGAATGACAAAATTATTTTTCAATTACTGCTATTTTATAAAAATCTATACCATTCTGTACGGTGACATGGAATGGTCAATATGCTTTTATTTTATAAGTATATTTTATTTTTATAAATATTAAAATACATTTATATTAAATTTAATTAGAAACATTATTTGGAATTTATTATGCATACATTCGTATATTTTGCAAATCTGTTTTATACTTTGTGATTATGTATATTTTTTGTTGCTCTTATTTTCTGTCCATTAATTATGAAACGTATGTTTGAATGTGTAGGTAAATGTACACATTTTAATAGTATTTGTGTCATTAATACTCAAAATGTATTTAGTCTCTAATAAAGCAGAAAAAAAAAAAAAAAAAAAAAAAACAAATTAATTTGTACAAATATACGTTTGCATCCATTATTTAAAATATATAATTATATATGAGCTGATGTAATTCTAAATAAATTCGTTCATTTGTTTCTAAATTTAATAACATATTGTATTATTAAAATTATAAAAACTTATTTTTTTTTTGCTACAACTAACAACAAAACATACACAATGGTAACGGATTATTATCTCTAGAGTAATTTATTTTATGAAAAAATATTTTTATATTTTATAAATATTTAATGCATGTGTACTAGTAGTATAATACATACAAACTATAACAAATACAAATGTTGCTCTAATGTTTATTATACATATAAATATGTACATATGTATATAACAACTGGTACATAAAATAATATTTTTCTAACATTAGACTGACTTTTTGAAAGCAATAGTGAGGTATTATGTTTGAAATTTTATATAAATTTAATATCGGCTGTTACATGAAACTAAATTAATAGATTTTTATAATGGAGAATATTTACTTAAAAATTATCTTTCCATAAGAATTTCCTTCTATACTTAGATTATGCCGGAAACCCAAAGTTAATTTATAGAAATATGGAGCCGATCTAATAAACTCACACAAAAATTTCTATATGTATGTTATACAAAATTATTTGCATTTTTTATACAGTTTTTACTTAACTTTTTTGCTGTAAATCTTATGGGATCAATATAATGAATACGGAAAATATTTATATTTTCAAACAAATTTGTGTGCAATGGTCAGTGTAAATAAAAGATTTACCAAATCCAAGCAATATTAAAAAAAATTAATTTAAATGTTAAAATTTAAGTTTTTTTTAGTAAATTTTCGAATTTCAAACTGATGGTTTCAAATATATCCTCGGCCTTTCCTTGGAATGATTTGAGCTGATATCGAACCAGGTAGCCATAGACATGGCAGAGTTTCGGACATTGTTTTGTACCGATTATTGGAGAGGTCCCTTCGGGTTACATGTGGTGACTGGGGTTTAAACCCAAAATCGTTGGTGAAATCCATATTTTGCAGTACAGTCTATAGTCTAGTCTATAGTCTATTCTATAGTCTAGTCTATAGTCTAGTCTATAGTCTAGTCTATAGTCTAGTCTATAGTCTAGTCTATAGTCTAGTCTATAGTCTAGTCTATAGTCTAGTCTATAGTCTAGTCTATAGTCGTCTAAGTCTATCTATCTATAGTCTATAGTCTAGTCTATAGTCTAGTCTATAGTCTAGTCTATAGTCTAGTCTATAGTCTAGTCTATAGTCTAGTCTATAGTCTAGTCTATAGTCTAGTCTATAGTCTAGTCTATAGTCTAGTCTATAGTCTAGTCTATAGTCTAGTCTATAGTCTAGTCTATAGTCTAGTCTATAGTCTAGTCTATAGTCTAGTCTATAGTCTAGTCTATAGTCTAGTCTATAGTCTAGTCTATAGTCTAGTCTATAGTCTAGTCTATAGTCTAGTCTATAGTCTAGTCTATAGTCTAGTCTATAGTCTAGTCTATAGTCTAGTCTATAGTCTAGTCTATAGTCTAGTCTATAGTCTAGTCTATAGTCTAGTCTATAGTCTAGTCTATAGTCTAGTCTATAGTCTAGTCTATAGTCTAGTCTATAGTCTAGTCTATAGTCTAGTCTATAGTCTAGTCTATAGTCTAGTCTATAGTCTAGTCTATAGTCTAGTCTATAGTCTAGTCTATAGTCTAGTATATAGTCTAGTCTATAGTCTAGTCTATAGTCTAGTCTATAGTCTAGTCTATAGTCTAGTCTATAGTCTAGTCTATAGTCTAGTCTATAGTCTAGTCTATAGTCTAGTCTATAGTCTAGTCTATAGTCTAGTCTATAGTCTAGTCTATAGTCTAGTCTATAGTCTAGTCTATAGTCTAGTCTATAGTCTAGTCTATAGTCTAGTCTATAGTGTAGTCTATAGTCTAGTCTATAGTCTAGTCTATAGTCTAGTCTATAGTCTAGTCTATAGTCTAGTCTATAGTCTAGTCTATAGTCTAGTCTATAGTCTGGTCTATGGTCTAGTCTATAGTCTAGTCTATAGTCTAGTCTATAGTCTAGTCTATAGTCTAGTCTATAGTCTAGTCTATAGTCTAGTCTATAGTCTAGTCTATATAGTCTAGTCTATAGTCTAGTCTATAGTCTAGTCTATAGTCTAGTCTATAGTCTAGTCTATAGTCTAGTCTATAGTCTAGTCTATAGTCTAGTCTATAGTCTGGTCTATAGTCTATTCTATAGTCTAGTCTATAGTCTAGTCTATAGTCTAGTCTATAGTCTAGTCTATAGTCTAGTCTATAGTCTAGTCTATAGTCTAGTCTATAGTCTAGTCTATAGTCTAGTCTATAGTCTAGTCTATAGTCTAGTCTATAGTCTAGTCTATAGTCTAGTCTATAGTCTAGTCTAGTAGTCTAGTCTATAGTCTAGTCTATAGTCTAGTCTATAGTCTAGTCTATAGTCTAGTCTATAGTCTAGTCTATAGTCTAGTCTAGTCTATAGTCTAGTCTATAGTCTAGTCTATAGTCTAGTCTATAGTCTAGTCTATAGTCTAGTCTATAGTCTAGTCTATAGTCTAGTCTATAGTCTAGTCTAGTCTAGTCTCTATAGGCTAGTCTAGTCTATAGTCTAGTCTATAGTCTAGTCTATAGTCTAGTCTATAGTCTAGTCTATAGTCTAGTCTATAGTCTAGTCTATAGTCTAGTCTATAGTCTAGTCTATAGTCTAGTCTATAGTCTAGTCTATAGTCTAGTCTATAGTCTAGTCTATAGTCTAGTCTATAGTCTAGTCTATAGTCTAGCCTATAGTCTAGTCTATAGTCTAGTCTATAGTCTAGTCTATAGTCAAGTCTATAGTCTAGTCTATAGTCTAGTCTATAGTCTAGTCTATAGTCTAGTCTATAGTCTAGTCTATAGTCTAGTCTATAGTGTAGTCTATAGTGTAGTCTATAGTGTAGTCTATAGTGTAGTCTATAGTCTAGTCTATAGTCTAGTCTATAGTCTAGTCTATAGTCTAGTCTATAGTCTAGTCTATAGTCTGGTCTATGGTCTAGTCTATAGTCTAGTCTATAGTCTGGTCTTTGGTCTAGTCTATAGTGTAGTCTATAGTCTAGTCTATAGTCTAGTCTATAGTCTAGTCTATAGTCTAGTCTATAGTCTAGTCTATAGTCTAGTCTATAGTCTAGTCTATAGTCTAGTCTATAGTCTGGTCTATGGTCTAGTCTATAGTCTAGTCTATAGTCTGGTCTTTGGTCTAGTCTATAGTCTAGTCTATAGTCTAGTCTATAGTCTAGTCTATAGTCTAGTCTATAGTCTAGTCTATAGTCTAGTCTATAGTCTAGTCTATAGTCTAGTCTGTAGTCTAGTCTATAGTCTAGTCTATAGTCTAGTCTATTGTCTAGTCTATAGTCTAGTCTATAGTCTAGTCTATAGTCTAGTCTATAGTCTGGTCTATGGTCTAGTCTATAGTCTAGTCTATAGTCTGGTCTATGGTCTAGTTTAGTAGTCTATAGTCTAGTCTATAGTCTAGTCTATAGTCTAGTCTAGTCTAGTCTATAGTCTAGTCTATAGTCTAGTCTATAGTCTAGTCTATAGTCTAGTCTATAGTCTAGTCTATAGTCTAGTCTATAGTCTAGTCTATAGTCTAGTCTATAGTCTAGTCTATAGTCTAGTCTATAGTCTAGTCTATAGTCTAGTCTATAGTCTAGTCTATAGTCTAGTCTATAGTCTAGTCTATAGTCTAGTCTATAGTCTAGTCTCTAGTCTATAGTCTATAGTCTAGTCTATAGTCTAGTCTATAGTCTAGTCTATAGTCTAGTCTATAGTCTAGTCTATGTCTAGTCTATAGTCTAGTCTATAGTCTAGTCTATAGTCTAGTCTATAGTCTAGTCTATAGTCTAGTCTATAGTCTAGTCTATAGTCTAGTCTATAGTCTAGTCTATAGTCTAGTCTAGTCTAGTCTATAGTCTAGTCTATAGTCTAGTCTATAGTCTAGTCTATAGTCTAGTCTATAGTATAGTCTATAGTCTCTATAGTCTAGTCTATAGTCTAGTCTATAGTTAGTCTATAGTCTAGTCTATAGTCTAGTCTATATTCTAGTCTATAGTCTACTCTATAGTCTAGTCTATAGTCTAGTCTATAGTCTAGTCTATAGTCTAGTCTATAGTCTAGTCTATAGTCTAGTCTAGTCTAAGTCTAGTCTATAGTCTAGTCTATAGTCTAGTCTATAGTCTAGTCTATAGTCTAGTCTATAGTCTAGTCTATAGTCTAGTCTATAGTCTAGTCTATAGTCTAGTCTATAGTCTAGTCTATAGTCTAGTCTATAGTCTAGTCTATAGTCTAGTCTATAGTCTAGTCTATAGTCTAGTCTATAGTCTAGTCTATAGTCTAGTCTATAGTCTAGTCTATAGTCTAGTCTATAGTCTAGTCTATAGTCTAGTCTATAGTCTAGTCTATAGTCTAGTCTATAGTCTAGTCTATAGTCTAGTCTATAGTCTAGTCTATAGTCTAGTCTATAGTCTAGTCTAGTCTAGTCTATAGTCTAGTCTATAGTCTAGTCTATAGTCTAGTCTATAGTCTAGTCTATAGTCTAGTCTATAGTCTAGTCTATAGTCTAGTCTATAGTCTAGTCTATAGTCTAGTCTATAGTCTAGTCTATAGTCTAGTCTATAGTCTAGTCTATAGTCTAGTCTATAGTCTAGTCTATAGTCTAGTCTATAGTCTAGTCTATAGTCTAATCTATAGTCTAGTCTATAGTCTAGTCTATAGTCTAGTCTATAGTCTAGTCTATAGTCTAGTCTATAGTCTAGTCTATAGTCTAGTCTACAGTCTAGTCTATAGTCTACTCTTTAGTATAGTCTATAGTTTTTTTTATAGTCTAGTCGAGTCTATTGTCTAGTTTATAGCCTATTCTTTTTAGTCTATTCTATAGTCTAATGATATTCGTGCCAGCTTGCAGTTGGGAGAGAGTAAGGCAAAAATTATTTAATCTGATTGATAAAAATGAAATCCCATCCCTGTCAATATTTGTTTCTATTAAACCTAAAACATTTCCACATTTGAAATGAAAGTTAAAAGGATAAAATAGTCCTATCTTGTGGGAATATTGTTTATGTAAACTTTACCTTTAACACATACATTTATTTACATACAACTGTACAGATGTATGTAGGTGTTCGTGTGTATATTTTCTTATATTTTACTCCTTTCATTTTAAGTTTATGGTTAAAAGTAAAATGATTTTTTTTCTACTTCTTAGATTTAAACTTTTATTTTTGAGGTTTTTACTTAGATTGAGGTCAACCACTATATGCAAGTAGGGCTACATGGTTATCTTTGTATATAAACTATATAAAGTTGTACAATTTACAAAGAATAGTGATAAAGTAAAAGAAAAAGGTGTTAAGGGAATTTATTGAAATATGATTTTGAAAAATAAAACAATTTAACCTTAATATAAGATAGTTCGAGGATAATACTATTGTTTCTTTTGATAGTAAATTGAATATATTATATGTTTTAGTTACGAACAAATCTATTAAATAAGACGTAGCAAAAGGGAATTGACTTCAAAAGTATATAACATATTCTTTGTTTAAAATACTTTAAATTAGTTTTAATTGCTAGATATGTACCGAATTGATAAGGAATATTATTTGAAAAATGTGGTCTATATTCAACAGACAGTTAAGCGGCCACAGCTAAGACTTTTATAAGGACTCTAAATACATACAAACGCATACATAACAAGTAAGAAATTATGGTCGGGCGAGGCCGGCCATATAATACCATACACCTTTGACAAAAATATAATGTGATTTATTTGCCATAATAAAGCATTTAAATTGAATTTTTCCTTGCCTCAGATATACATACTTAAGCCGTTTATTGTTGAATAAAATTGTGGACATTTAAGTGAAATTTTGATGGAGGCTTTTCATAGGGGCTAGGGTCATATGAGGACCTATTATTATGGAATTCGTGAGGGTCATCAAATCTTGTATAGAACTTGGTTTTTGCAGCTTTTTTTCGAGATATGAGTATATTAAACATAACTATGAACTTAAAAGCCCTATTCGGCGGGTTCAGTTGTATGGGGGCTAGGTGAAATAATGGACCGATGTAAACCATTTTCAACTGGCTTCGTTTACGGTACCATAAAAGATCATGTGCCAAATTTCATTGAATTATTTCCAAAATTGCGACCTGTAGTTTGATTACAAAGTTTAAAAGCCCTATTCGGGGGTTCAGTTGTATGAGGGCTAGGTGAAATAATGGACCGATGTTAACCATTTTTAATAGACTTTGTCTACGGTACCATAAAATATCATGTGCCAAATTTCATTGAATTATCTCCAAAATTGCGACTTGTAGTTTGATTACAAGGTTTACAAGCCCTATTGGGGGGTTCAGTTGTATGGGGGCTAGGTGAAATAATAGAACGATCTTAACCATTTTCAAAATTGCGACCTGTAGTTTGATTACAAGGTTTACATGGACGGACGGACGGACATAGCTAAATCGACTCAGAAAATGGTTCTGAGCCGATTGGTATACTTTAAGGTGGGTATAGGACCAATATTATTGTGCGTTACAAACATCAGCACAAACACAATATACCCTCCCCACTGAAGTGGTGTAGGGTATAAATATGTATTTGATAACCCAATCTTGTTCTGCATTTTGATAAAGAAAGTTGAATAAAATACTATTTAATGATATTTAATTAAAATTTATATCAAGTAAATATATGTTATCCATTACATTAAATATACACTTGCAACCTAATGATCCATGCATGTAGCAAGGAACACTTGTATGTTGCACGCTCTTTGCAAAATACATTTTCATTATAAATTGCATCAAATTACAAAACTTCTTCTTATGTTCGTTCATATTGAAAATAGATATTCCATTACAAATAATCAATATTGTGTTACTTTACATATGTATGCATGTATCTTCAAATCTACTATAGCGTTAGATACCGTTAGTGTTGTACATACATTGCAACTTGAAAGTGTGTTTCAGATATTCACACATTATTCCCCCAACACGCAACTGTATTGAAAGTTGCAATTAAGTGTTAAAATTCATTAATTATATTATTTTTTTTGTATCACATGTGTAAAGATTTTTAAACATGCAAACTTTAATTATTTAATTATATGTTCTCAAAGGAATACAAGTTATAATTATTAAGGTGGTATATATATATTGACAAAGTTGTTGGAAATAATTATTATGTGTTACATTTAATTAAGAATATATCCAAAAATCTTTAAGTCAAATTTGTTGAAATGAATTTGCTTTATTTATGCAAACTAAGCAAAACGAGACTTCTAACGTACAATAAACTTTGTTTGTTTTTATACCCTACACCACTTTAGTGGAGAAGGTATATTGGATTTGTGCTGATGTTTGTAACATACAAAAATATTCGTCCTAGACCCACCTTAAAGTATACCAATCGGCTAAGAATCGTTTTCTGAGTCGATTAAGCTATGTCTGTCCGTCCGTCTGGCTGGCTGGCTGTCCATGTAAACCTTTTGCGCAAGGTACAGGTCGCAATTTTCAAGATAATTGGATGAAATTTGGCACGCACGTTTTATTTGACCCGAGGACAAAGCCTGTTGATAATGGTTAAAATCGGTCCATTATTTCACCTAGCCCCCATAGAACAGAACCCCCCGAAAAGAGCTTCTGAGCTCATAATTATGTTAAATATACAGATATATCGATAAAATACGGCACAACTAAGTTTTATAGATGATGACCCTGCCAAATTTCATTAAGATCGGGCCCCATTTGACCCTAGCTCTCATAAAAAGTCCCCTTTAGAAAATTACTTGAATGTCCAAAATTAACTTATAAACACAAATATCGCGATGAAATTCAGCACAATAAAATATTATGTAAATATAAATATATTCACAAAATGTTATCGGGCTTGGTCCATATTTGCCCCTAGCCCCCATATAAAGCCTCTTTCAGAAAATTAGTTTTTCATCCATAAATTGCTTAAATGTATCGGAACAAGGGAATATTGAAGATAAATGCTTTATTATGAAAAATAATAATATAATCTTCGTAACTGGTGTAGGGTATCATATGGTCGGCCACGCCCGTCTATACTTTCTTACTTGTTTTAGCCTCTAAGTGATAAAACCTTCTTCCCAGGCTATCATTTGGAAGATTGTTAGATGATTAATCAGTAAACTGAGTTTTTTGTCTCGTTTTGATGACCTTAAAGTGATTAATATGTTGTTCGCTTAATGGAAAACTGATTATTTGTAAACATAAGAACAAACTGTGTAGGAATCATATATTGATCATCCTGGTGTTTAAAATATGATCGTTTTCAATATCTAAAATTGTTTCTTAGGTAATTGTTATTATTTGTTAGGGAACAACAACAATTACACTTTAAAATGGTTCAAAAATGATTTGTAACAATAATCGAAAATGAGTCGAAACTGATTCGAAAAGGGAGTCATAAAAGACTCTTTTAGAAGAGTTGCTAAACACATTTTGCGCTGCCTATGACTCCAAAAAGATTTAAAAATGAATCAGAATTGATCAGAAAAGGGGCTCATAAAAGACTCTTTTAGAAGAGTCGCCGATAGAATACCATTTTTTTCCGTCGAAGGTATCATTTATGATCAGAAAATGAGTGCATATATGATCATTATAACCTACACCACTATAATGGGGAGGGTATTATGCATTTGTGCTGATGTTTGTAATGCCCAAAAATATTGGTCCTACACCCACCTTAAAGTACACCAATCGGCTTAGATTCACTTTCTAAGTTGATTTAAGTAGTTGTGTCCGAGCGTCTTTCCATCCGTCCGTCCGTCCATCCGTCTGTGTGTGCATGTAAACCTTGTTTTTGCGCACTCTACAGTACGCAACTTTCAAGTTAATTTAATGAAATTTGGAACATACTCTCCTTTTAAACCAAGGGCAAACATTATTGAAAATGGTTAAAATCGGTCCATCTAGCCCCCATACAATCGTGACTCCCGAATAGGGCTTTTGGGCTCAAAAAATATGTTAAATGTCAACTTTCGTAATGATCGGGATTCATTTTACTCTAGCCCCTATACAAAGTCTCCTTCGTAAAATCCCTTGAAGCCCAAAATTCACTTATAAACACTAGTATAACGAGGAAATTCTGCATATTCCGTCCGACTTTCTGACTGTCTGTGTGTCCATGTAAACCCTGTGCGCTCGCTATCACATCAAGTGTATTTCCGCTTACTCGGCTCTTTGAAGAAGAAAATCCTTCTAAAAGTTTTTTCCAATCAGTATTAGTCAGGAATGTTATTTCCGGAATAACATCACTTCCAAGATACTTGAATCTAACTTCGACGAATGCCTGACAGTGGTAAAAAAGTGCTCCAGAATTTCACTGTCCTCTACACATGCTCTACATTCGTCTGAATCCGCACGTCCAATTTTGTATAGATGTGCTCGTAATCCTGTGTGTCCACTCAGAATACGTACCATCATACTAACTTCAGACTTGCTCATTTTGAGGAGATTTCTCGTCTTGTTATCATCAGGGTCATCCCATAGGATCTTTGTGGTTCTACCCATCATTTCATTATTCCAAAAGGCCTTATGGGATTCTCTCACCCATATTTTTAATTCAGCTTTTGTTGCGACGAATAGTTTTGCGTTTGACAGTTTAACTATCTCGAGGTACCTTCTCTTTAAAGCTATTACATTCGCCCTTTCGTAGCTGACTACTCCCGAGTGGCCTGGTACCCATATGATGTAAACCTTACCTCTGGAAGAGTATTCAGTTAAAGCTTTCTTACAATCCAATACGGTCTTAGATTTAATTCTATCACCTGATGTCGCCCTAATTGCCTTCTGGCTGTCGGTAAATATATTAAGGGCTTTGGGGGCCATATTTTCCAATCCAATTTACACATTCCGTTATTGCTCGGACTTCTGCCTGGAAGCTTGTATTATGATTAGGTAAACGGTGTTATATTTCTGTTTCCAGGTCTTCAATATAGAACTCCATGCCCACTTAGTCCCCAAATTTAGAGCAATCAGTGTAACAACGGATTCCTACTGGTATTTGCTCTACTGTTCCGCTTGACCAAGACATTTAAACTGGGATCAGATACTCTGTATCTGGTATGTGTTCAGGCACGTCCGATATTTGTGTATAACCTTCCAATGTGTCCAGTATACATCTTATAACCGCATTTAGCCAGTTCGCCTTAAGTAAAGACCCGTTCGGCTGTAAGAGCCTCCTCGTATCTTAAATATGTTTCAATGGGTGAAATATCAAGTACGTTTCCAAAGCCTTAGTTGAAGTAGTACACATGCCACCACTTATATCCAAGCAGCATGTACGCTGAACTCCCTGTAGTAGTTTAATATTACATTTTTTCTCCAAAGCAGTTTACCACGTTATTGAAGCATAGGCTAGAATTGGTCATAGTAGGATTAAGACCCCATTTCACGTCTATAGTTCCCCTATATATCGCCCAGTACCGATGTGCTTTGTTGATCCTATCCTCTATGTGGTGTCTCCATTTTAATTTCCGCACAAGGATTACACCTAAGTACTTAACTTTGTCTGTCACCGGTATATTTTTGCCCAGGAAGCAAGTTTCAGTATACGTGGAAATTTTTGTCTTTCTTGTGAATAGACAGATATCCGTCTTCGCCTAGCATCCTGTCATTTAAGTGGTGTGTATGTCAATTTCAAGCATGCAGTGAATATCTCAGATAGATGTACGGAAACCAGTCCCGCCTCCATATGCGAAAGAGAAAATGCTATTCGGCCTCGAGAAGTCCATCAAGGTTCTGAACTAGAATACTCTTGGTACTGTAATTGACTGACATGTATGCAATCACATGTACGTATGTTACTTATTTGATAGTGATCTTTAGAGGAAACATTGGCTCTACACCATTTTGGTAATTACACTGATCTGCAAGAGCTTAGACTATAGGGTCTACGTTCTAGGTAATGTTATGACCTGATCTACCTCAACGTATTATCATTAAACTTGTTGGAATTGCCTTCCCTACTGGTACCCCTTAAATGGCACTATTACAGCACTCATGTTCATGTGATCGTCTGTTTGTCTTTAACTTTTCACTTGTTTCGCTTTATTTAAGAAATCTATTTAAAAGCTAATCTCTTCTAAATACTTACAGTTCAGTGTATGAATATTAAAACATTATTTTCCAAAATGCTTAATTATTTACTTTTAACTAGATTAGAATTTTAAAATGTTTCTAACAGTTCTTTACACCAACATTCCCAGAAGTTATAATTAATTAACTCCAACTTAGGTTTAGAATGTTAAATTCAAAATTTATTTGCGCATTTAACAGTTTGTCGCAAATTAATAATTTAATTTAACGCCATTTTGTTTTATGTAATATTTGATATATTTTTTAAATTTCCAAAAAAAAAATGTAAATACATTTTTCAATTCATTCCTTCCGCACATTGCTGATTTGGTGTTAAAAAATAAAATTTATTATTCAGTTCACGAATCCTTTTGTTTGTCTTCTGGTGTAAATGAACAAGTAAATTTGTAAAAATGAAAAATTAAAACAATAAACAATACTGCGGGATAAAAATACCAGAGTATGTAATGGTATTACTGCAAAACGACCATGTAAAACACTACAGTTTAAATCGATTGAAATCGGTTGTAATATTTAGTAAGACGATTGATTGGTCAGTGATTCTTTGCATGATTTTCATCCGCCCAGTGACTATCAAAGCTTTAAGATGCTGGAGAACTGTCCTTTTGGTAAGGATGAATAAATTCCTTCATTCTTTCCAACAAATAAGACTAATGTTAACTTAATTAAATTTCGCGTAGGGTTCAAATATACAAAGAGCAGTGTAAAACAATCGTATTTCGTTATTTAACCAACTCCCTTTGCCTCCCTTTTATGAATGTGTGTGTGTTTTGTTCAGTTATTTCTCTCTTTTATCGTTTGGTTGTCATTAATTTATTGAACTTTCACTATTGTTATTTAAACAACATTTGTGTATACATGACTTACTATCCATGTAAAACCACAAAGATTTACGCTGTGGTTGGTCAAACATATATGTATGTATGTATATATTTTAGTATGTATGTATATTTCTTCTATACATCGGATAACATACAAATACATACATAACTATTTGCAATGAAAGAATATATAAGCAAGTGCAGTTGAGGTTGTAAAAATAGCAAAATTAAGAATATATTTTAGTGTTGATAGAGGGTATATAAGTTAATCATTGCGTTCGTAACATTGGGAAAAATAATCACCTTAGACACAAATAAGGTGTACATATCTTTGGTCCTTATAAAATTCAGAGTCGATTTCGATATGTCCGGATAAAAAAGAGCTCACAGCAGAATTTAAGCAAATTGATGAATACCGATCATTATGCAAATTGGCAATATCATTAAGATTTATGGAATACAAATGCATTTTAGAAAAGTACAAGAACGTTTAACATATTTATGAGCTCAAAAGCCCTATTCGAGGGGTGTATGGGGGCTAATAATAGATAGATATTAAACATTTTCATTAGGCTTCGCCCTTAAGTTAAAAGAATTCCAAAGTTCATCAAATTATCTTGAAAGTTTGCGACCAGTAGCGTGCGCACAAGGTTTACATGGACGCACAGACGGACGGACAGACGAACATAGCTAATCGAAAGCGATTATGAGACGATTGGTTCAGGTGGGCGTAAGACCAATATTTTTGGGTTTTACAAACATCAGCACAAACGCACAATAATATCTCCAATATAGAGGTGTATGGTATAGAAAGCCACAGATATTGCTTTTCTTATAAAAATGTTACTGTAACATTTTTCCATTATGGGTTACATACTCTGTTATAGCTCCGCTACAGGGTTCCCTTCCAAATTCACTGACATACTTATTATAATAATACATATATAAATGTCCCACTATTTTCTTTATATTGGTTTATTTTGCATAGTTAGTTAGTAGTTAGTTAGTAGTTAGTAGTATTAGTTAGTAGTAGGTAGTAGTTAGTTAGTTAGTTAGTAGTTAGAGTTAGTTAGTAGTAGGTAGTTTAGTAGTTGAGTTAGTTAGTTAGTTAGTTAGTTAGTTATTAGTTAGTAGTTAGTTAGTTAGTTAGTTAGTTAGTTAGTTATGTTAGTTAGTTAGTTAGTTAGTTAGTTAGTTAGTAGTTAGTTAGTTAGTTAGTTCGTTAGTTAGTTAGTTAGTTAGTTAGTTAGTTAGTTAGTTAGTTAGTAGTTAGTTAGTAGTTAGTTAGTTAGTAGTTAGTTAGTTAGTTAGTTAGTAAGTTAGTTAGTTAGTAGTTAGTTAGTTAGTTAGTTAGTTAGTTAGTTAGTTAGTTAGTTAGTTAGTTAGTTAGTTAGTTAGTTAGTTAGTTAGTTAGTTAGTTAGTTAGTTAGTAGTTAGGTTAGTTAGTTAGTTAGTTAGTTAGTTAGTAGTTAGTTAGTTAGTTAGTTAGTTAGTAGTTAGTTAGTTAGTAGTTAGTTAGTTAGTTAGTTAGTTAGTTAGTTAGTTAGTTAGTTAGTTAGTTAGTTAGTTAGTTAGTTAGTTAGTTAGTTAGTTAGTTAGTTAGTTAGTTAGTTAGTTAGTTAGTTAGTTAGTTAGTTAGTTAGTTAGTTAGTTAGTTAGTTAGTTAGTTAGTAGTTAGTTAGTTAGTTAGTTAGTAGTTAGTTAGTTAGTTAGTTAGTTAGTTAGTTAGTAGTTAGTTAGTTAGTTAGTTAGTTAGTTAGTTAGTTAGTTAGTTAGTTAGTTAGTTAGTTAGTAGTTAGTAGTTAGTTAGTTAGTTAGTTAGTTAGTTAGTTAGTTAGTTAGTAGTTAGTTAGTTAGTTAGTTAGTTAGTTAGTTAGTTAGTTAGTTAGTTAGTAGTTAGTTAGTTAGTTAGTTAGTTAGTTAGTAGTTAGTTAGTTAGTTAGTTAGTTAGTTAGTTAGTTAGTTAGTTAGTTAGTTAGTAGTTAGTTAGTTAGTTAGTTAGTAGTAGTTAGTTAGTTAGTTAGTTAGTAGTTAGTTAGTTAGTTAGTTAGTTAGTTAGTTAGTTAGTTAGTTAGAGTTAGTTATCGAACTACTATTTTAAACTTTATTGTAACACATGTTCTCCCCAGTTAGTGGTAAATATGAAATCTGAAAACGACGTTCAAGTAAAGTTATTCAAATTAAATTTAATAAATGTTAAAATTTTATAGAAAAGTTTAAACAAGAATAATATTTGTCCTGAAGTGGAAATATTTTTGTTTAAACTTTCTGAATTTCCGGTAAGGAATAGACAAATAAAATCTCTGTACATTTCCTTTCAATGGTGTATGTATCTTAAATGTTGAAATTTTGCTAAATTGATGGTTTTAAAAAATCATTACCACCAAAATACTTTTTGGGAACCTTAATTCCATTTCTTTGTACAGCTCCGTTTTATTTAACCAGTTACTTATTTGATACTTACTTTTAATCCACAACTTTTTAATAATGAAAATAATTTCACTTTATTTCGTGTAAATAAATTTCCGTTGAACTTAATTCTTTCCACTTTACAAACCAATTGTCTTCCAATTAGTTTTCCATCTAAAAAATAATGATAAGATTTTTTCCATCGCGTTGATGACCAAGAGGAGAACAATTGCTGTTGGGTTGCAAAAAAATAAAAAAACTTTACAAATTAAACGGAAAAAGGAAATTTCAAACTACATACAACGGATATCAAACAATTTGTAATTTTGTTCATCATTGATGGTGATGATGAAAATGTTGGCAAAAGAATTCATTTCATGACACAATTCTCTTCATAAAACTACAATTAAATTTTAAAAACAAGAAGAAAAAAAAAAAATAAAACAACATTAAATGAAATTTAATCCAATTTAGATTTTCATTTCGTTTTCATGTAGGAAGAAAAAGAAAAACGTTTAAATTTTATTTATGTTTTAACTTAATAGTAGTTTTACCACACTTTAAGTTTTTATTATGAATGGAAAAGCAGCAAAATTAGTTTTATAGAATTTAACTGGAATTTAAACTCTTTTATGATAATGGTTATTGGGTTTTTTGTTTCAATTTAATTTCATTGTTTGCATTTTAAATTTAATAAAAAATTGTTTGTTGTTCTTGCTGCATACATATATTTAAAGTATAGCATGAATGTAAATGTGTATGTAAATTACATATATTCTGTCTGACTAAATGCTCGTTTTATTGTACGTTTTTGTTGCTTTTGGAAAGTAAACATTGCAATTTACTTAAGAGTATTTTTCGGTTTGTTTGCACTGCATTTCCAAGGAGGGTATTTTGATTTCATAAGAAATTTGGTAACAAAAACTTATTTTAGGTATAACAAGTAAATTATATACAGCACTGTCGAATACTAATACGCTGCATCCATGAATCTATGTATGGAATTAGTTTTTGAGTTTTGTAAAGAACTGGGATATTTCCGATGATGTGCTTGACAAACGTCAAGTTTTAGCAAGTTGTGAGAGACTATCGACTAGAATATAGACTAGACTATAGACTAGACTATAGACTAGACTATAAACTAGACTATAGACTAGACTATAGCCTACACTATAGACTAGACTATAAACTAGGCTATAGACTAGGCTATAGACTAGACTATAGACTAGACTATAGACTATACTATAGACTAGACTATAGACTAGACTATAGGCTAGACTATAGACTAGACTATTGACAAGACTATAGACTAGACTATAGACTAGACTATAGACTAGACTATAGACTAGACTATAGACTAGACTATAGACTAGACTATAGACTAGAATATAGACTAGAATATAGACTAGACTATAGACTAGACTATAGACTAGACTACAGAGTAGACTACAGATTAGACTATAGACTAGACTATAGATTAGACTATAGACTAGACTATAGACTAGACTAGATTATAGACTAGACTATAGACTAGACTATAGACTAGACTATAGACTAGACTATAGACTAGATTATAGACTAGACTATAGACTAGACTATAGACTAGACTATGGACTAGACTATAGACTAGACTATAGACTAGACTATAGACTAGACTATAGACTAGACTATAGACTAGACTATAGACTAGACTATATACTAGACTCTAGACTAGACTATAGACTAGATTATAGACTAGACTATAGACTAGACTATAGACTAGACTATGGACTAGACTATAGACTAGACTATAGACTAGACTATAGACTAGACTATAGACTAGACTATGGACTAGACTATAGACTAGACTATAGACTAGACTATAGACTAGACTATAGACTAGACTATAAACTAGGCTATAGACTAGGCTATAGACTAGACTATAGACTAGACTATAGACTAGACTATAAACTAGGCTATAGACTAGACTATAGACTAGACTATAGACTAGACTATAGACTAGACTATAGACTAGACTATAGACTAGACTATAGACTAGACTATAGACTAGACTATAGACTAGACTATAGACTAGACTATAGACTAGACTATAGACTAGACTATAGACTAGACTATAGACTAGACTATAGACTAGACTATAGACTAGACTATAGACTAGACTATAGACTAGACTATAGACTAGACTATAGACTAGACTATAGACTAGACTATAGACTAGACTATAGACTAGACTATAGACTAGACTATAGACTAGACTATAGACTAGACTATAGACTAGACTATAGACTAGACTATAGACTAGACTATAGACTAGACTATAGACCTAGACTATAGACTAGACTATAGACTAGACTATAGACTAGACTATAGACTAGACTATAGACTAGACTATAGACTAGACTATAGACTAGACTATAGACTAGACTATAGACTAGACTATAGACTAGACTATAGACTAGACTATAGACTAGACTATAGACTAGACTATAGACTAGACTATAGACTAGACTATAGACTAGACTATAGACTAGACTATAGACTAGACTATAGACTAGACTATAGACTAGACTATAGACTAGACTATAGACTACTATAGACTAGACTATAGACTAGACTATAGACTAGACTATAGACTAGACTATAGACTAGACTATAGACTAGACTATAGACTAGACTATAGACTAGACTATAGACTAGACTATAGACTAGACTATAGACTAGACTATAGACTAGACTATAGACTAGACTATAGACTAGACTATAGACTAGACTATAGACTAGACTATAGACTAGACTATAGACTAGACTATAGACTAGACTATAGACTAGACTATAGACTAGACTATAGACTAACTATAGACTAGACTATAGACTAGACTATAGACTAGACTATAGACTAGACTATAGACTAGACTATAGACTAGACTATAGACTAGACTATAGACTAGACTATAGACTAGACTAAGACTAGACTAGACTAGACTATAGACTAGACTATAGACTAGACTATAGACTAGACTATAGACTAGACTATAGACTAGACTATAGACTAGACTATAGACTAGACTATAGACTAGACTATAGACTAGACTATAGACCTAGACTATAGACTAGACTATAGACTAGAAACTATAGACTAGACTATAGACTAGACTATAGACTAGACTATAGACTAGACTATAGACTAGACTATAGACTAGACTATAGACTAGACTATGACGTTAGACTATAGGACTAGACTATAGACTAGACTATAGACTAGACTATAGACTCAGACTATAGACTAGACTATAGACTAGACTATAGACTAGACTATAGACTAGACATATGACTGACTATAGACTAGACTATAGACTAGGACTATAGACTAGACTATAGACTAGACTATAGACTAGACTATAGACTAGACTATAGACTAGACTATAGACTAGACTATAGACTAGACTATAGACTAGACATATCGACTTCCCATAGAACATTTTGTGCCGATTAGAATCATGCGAATTTCACCGCTATTGATGCTTATCTTAGCCAGTTATGGGCGATAAAGTCATTTCTGAAGGCGACTTATATGGGGGTAGGGTCAATTATGGGCCTATCCTTATAAATTCCACGGAAAGATTTATGTTCCTATAGAACATGTTTGTGCCGAATTTCACACCGCTATTGATGCTTCTCTAGCCAGTTATGGGCGATAAAGTCATTTTCTGAAGGGGACTTTATATGGGGGGTAGGGTCAATTATGAGCCTATCCTTATAAAATTTTAGAAAGAGATTTAGGTTCCCATGAAACATGTTTGTGCCGAATTTCACCGCTATTTGTTCTTCCCTTAGCAAGTTATGAGTGATAAAGTCATTTTTGGAGGGGACTTTATGTGGGGGGTAGGGTCAATTATGGACCGATCCTTATAAAATTTAAAAAAAAGATTTATGTTCCCATAAAACATGTTTGTGCCGAATTTCACCGCTATTGATGCTTCTCTTAGCCAGTTATGGTCGATAAAGTCATTTTCTGAAGGAGACTTTATATGGGGGGGTAGGGTCAATTATGAGCCGATCCTTATAAAATTTTAAAAAGAGATTTAGGTTCCCATAAAACATGTTTGTGCCGAATTTCACCGCTATTGGTTCTTCCCTTAGCAAGTTATGAGCGATAAAGTCATTTTCTGAAGGGGACTTTATATGGGGGGTAGGGTCAATTATGAGCCTATCCTTATAAAATTTTAAAAAGAGATTTAGGTTCCCATAAAACATGTTTGTGCCGAATTTCACCGCTATTGATGCTTTTCTTAGGCAGTTATGGGCGATAAAGTCATTTTCTGTAGGGGACTTTATATGGGGGGTAGGGTCAATTATGGACCGATCCTTATAAAATTCTACGAAGAGATTTAGGTTCCCATAAGACATATTTGTGCCAAATTTCACCGCTATTGGTTCTTCCCTTAGCAAGTTATGAGCGATAAAGTCATTTTCTGAAGGGGGCCTTATATGGGGGCTAGGCGAAATTGTGGACCGATATTGCCCATTTTCAATACCATACAAACTGCATCAACTAGAAGTATCTCTGCAAAATTTCAGCTCGCTAGCTGCTTCCATTTGGACTCTATCGTGTTTTCAACAGACAGACGGACAGACGGACGGACATGGCTAGATCGTCTTAGAATCTTATAAGGACCCAGAATATATATACTTTTATGGGTCTTAGACGAATATTTCAATGTGTTACAAACGGAATGACAAAAACAATATACCCCCCATCTTTTTTGATGGTGGGTATAAAAATACATACTAATAAACAAATAATATAAATGTTATTAAGACATACACTACTAATTTATGTTCTACATATTATTTTATATAATACATATTTAATATGAATTATTTCCTTTTATAGAATAGAATATATTCTAGACTATAGTCTAGTCTATAGTCTAGTCTATAGTCTAGTCTATAGTCTAGTCTATAGTCTAGTCTATAGTCTAGTCTATAGTCTAGTCTATAGTCTAGTCTATAGTCTAGTCTATAGTCTAGTCTATAGTCTAGTCTATAGTCTAGTCTAGTCTATAGTCTAGTCTATAGTCTAGTCTATAGTCTAGTCTATAGTCTAGTCTATAGTCTAGTCTATAGTCTAGTCTATAGTCTAGTCTATAGTCTAGTCTATAGTCTAGTCTATAGTCTAGTCTATAGTCTAGTCTATAGTCTAGTCTATAGTCTAGTCTATAGTCTAGTCTATAGTCTATAGTCTAGTCTATAGTCTAGTCTATAGTCTAGTCTATAGTCTAGTCTATAGTCTAGTCTATAGTCTAGTCTATAGTCTAGTCTATAGTCTAGTCTATAGTCTAGTCTATAGTCTATAGTAGTCTATAGTCTAGTCTATAGTCTAGTCTATAGTCTAGTCTATAGTCTAGTCTATAGTCTAGTCTATAGTCTAGTCTATAGTCTAGTCTATAGTCTAGTCTATAGTCTAGTCTATAGTCTAGTCTATAGTCTAGTCTATAGTCTAGTCTATAGTCTAGTCTATAGTCTAGTCTATAGTCTAGTCTATAGTCTAGTCTATAGTCTAGTCTATAGTCTAGTCTATAGTCTAGTCTATAGTCTAGTCTATAGTCTAGTCTATAGTCTAGTCTATAGTCTAGTCTATAGTCTAGTCTATAGTCTAGTCTATAGTCTAGTCTATAGTCTAGTCTATAGTCTAGTCTATAGTCTAGTCTATAGTCTAGTCTATAGTCTAGTCTATAGTCTAGTCTATAGTCTAGTCTAGTCTAGTCTATAGTCTAGTCTATAGTCTACTCTATAGTCTAGTCTATAGTCTAGTCTATAGTCTAGTCTATAGTCTAGTCTATAGTCTAGTCTATAGTCTAGTCTATAGTCTAGTCTATAGTCTAGTCTATAGTCTAGTCTATAGTCTAGTCTATAGTCTAATCTGTAGTCTACTCTGTAGTCTAGTCTATAGTCTAGTCTATAGTCTAGTCTATATTCTAGTCTATATTCTAGTCTATATTCTAGTCTATAGTCTAGTCTATAGTCTAGTCTATAGTCTAGTCTATAGTCTAGTCTATAGTCTAGTCTATAGTCTAGTCTATAGTCTAGTCTATAGTCTAGCCTATAGTCTAGTCTATAGTCTAGTCTATAGTCTAGTCTATAGTCTAGCCTATAGTCTAGTCTATAGTCTAGTCTATAGCCTAGTCTATAGCCTAGTCTATAGCCTAGTTTATAGTCTAGTCTATAGTCTAGTCTATAGCCTAGTCTATAGCCTAGTCTATAGTCCAGTCTATAGTCTAGTCTATAGTCTAGTCTATAGTCTAGTCTATAGTCTAGTCTATAGTTTAGTCTATAGTCTAGTCTATAGTCTAGTCTATAGTCTAGTCTATAGTCTAGTCTATAGTCTAGTCTATAGTCTAGTCTATAGTCTAGTCTATAGTCTAGTCTATAGTCTAGTCTATAGTCTAGTCTATAGTCTAGTCTATAGTCTAGGCTCATAATTGACCCTACCCCCCATATAAAGTCCCCTTCAGAAAATGACTTTATCGCTCATAACTTGCTAAGGGAAGAACCAATAGCGGTGAAATTCGGCACAAACATGTTTTATGGGAACCTAAATCTCTTTTTAAAATTTTATAAGGATCGGCTCATAATTGACCCTACCCCCCCATATAAAGTCTCCTTCAGAAAATGACTTTATCGACCATAACTGGCTAAGAGAAGCATCAATAGCGGTGAAATTCGGCACAAACATGTTTTATGGGAACATAAATCTTTTTTTTAAATTTTATAAGGATCGGTCCATAATTGACCCTACCCCCCACATAAAGTCCCCTCCAAAAATGACTTTATCACTCATAACTTGCTAAGGGAAGAACAAATAGCGGTGAAATTCGGCACAAACATGTTTCATGGGAACCTAAATCTCTTTCTAAAATTTTATAAGGATAGGCTCATAATTGACCCTACCCCCCATATAAAGTCCCCTTCAGAAAATGACTTTATCGCCCATAACTGGCTAAGAGAAGCATCAATAGCGGTGAAATTCGGCACAAACATGTTCTATAGGAACATAAATCTTTCCGTGGAATTTTATAAGGATAGGCCCATAATTGACCCTACCCCCATATAAAGTCGCCTTCAGAAATGACTTTATCGCCCATAACTGGCTAAGATAAGCATCAATAGCGGTGAAATTCGGCACAAACATGTTCTATGGGAACATAAATCTCTTTGTAAAATTTTATAAGGATAGGCCCATAATTGACCCTACCCCCCATATAAAGTCCCCTTCAGAAAATGACTTTATCGCCCATAACTGGCTAAGAGAAGCATCAATAGCGGTGAAATTCGGCACAAACATGTTTCATGGGAACATAAATCTCTTCATATAATTTTATAAGGATCGGTCCATAATTGACCCTACCCCCCATATAAAGTCCCCTTCAGAAAATGACTTTATCGCCCATGACTGGCTAAGAAAAGCATCAATAGCGATGAAATTCGGCACAAACATGTTTTATAAGAATTTAAATCTCTTCGTAAAATTTTATAAGGATCGGTTCATAATTGACCCTACCCCCAATACAAGGTCCCCTTCAGAAAATTACTTTAATGCTCATATCTGACCTGAAGAAGCATATGTGCATATATATAGCAATAAAATTTGACATCAAAAATTTTTATAGGAACTAAAATCATTTTCTTAAATTTTATGAGGGTGGGTCCATAATTGACCCTACCCCCATATAAGGTCTCCTTCAGAAAATGACTTTAAGGCACAAACTAATTTTGTGTGAGCCAAAAGTTCTTTATCAAATTTTATAAGGATCGGTCCTTAATTAGCCCTATCCCCCTTGTAAGTTCCCCTTCAGAAAATGACTTTAAAGCTCATTACTAGCTTAAAACTGCGAGTACTGAGTACGACATGAACAATTTTCGTATTAGCTACAATCTCTCAGTAAATTTTATGAGGATCAGTCTGTAATTGACCATACCCCCCTATAAGGTCCCCTTCGGAAAATTACTTTAACGCTGATTACTGACTCAAAAATGCTATTACAGCAGTGAAATTCTACGTAAACAAGTTTTGTACTAGCCAAAAACTATTTATCACATTTTATGGGGATGGGTCTATAACTGACCCCACCCTCCATATAAGGTCCCCCTCAGATAGTGACTGTAACGCTCGTTACTGGCTGTAACGCTCAAATGCGACTACAGCGATGAAATTTCACATAAACCAGTTTTGTATGAGTTTATGGTTATAAATATTGGATCAAACAAAATTAATATTTTTAATTCGGAAGAGCACGGTCCATGCTTAAGCCTTTATTAATTTCCCTCTTCCAAATATTTCCCTGATGTTCATAATAATATCGACATATGATTCAACATAGATCGATAATATCAACGTTTATTTATAAGGATGATTTGATGGTGGGTATATAAGATTCGGCATGGCCGAATATAACACTCTTACTTGTTTCATTTTATATATGTATGTACATCTGAGTTCTAAAACATACAAAAGTGTACTTGTAGATTTTTTTATGCTAAAACCACATGCAAAAATAAAGTTTAAACAAACATTTAAGAAGTATATTTTAATGTTATAAATGCATAAACAAACAAACGAACTTTCATTTGTACTTACACATATGTAAGTATGTATTTACATAAACATAAATGTGCACATGTTTAACAAAAAACTTGAACAATGCATGCTACCGGGTTTTTATACCCTACACCACTTTAGTGGGGAGGGTATATTGGATTTGTGCTGATGTTTGTAACATACAAAAATATTCGTCCTAGACCCACCTTAAAGTATACCAATCGGCTTAGAATCGTTTTCTGAGTCGATTAAGCTATGTCCGTCCGTCCGTCCGTCCGTCTGGCTGGCTGGCTGTCCATGTAAACCTTGTGCGCAAGGTACAGGTCGCAATTTTCAAGATAATTGGATGAAATTTGGCACGCACGTTTTATTTGACCCAAGGACGAAGCCTATTGAAAATGGTTAAAATCGGTCCATTATTTCACCTAGCCCCCATACAACAGAACCCCCCGAAAAGGGCTTCTGAGCTCATAATTATGTTAAATATACAGATATATCGATAAAATACGGCACAACTAAGTTTTATAGAAGTCTTGATGACCCTGCCAAATTTCATAAAGATCGGGCCACATTTGACCCTAGCTCCCATACAAAGTCCCCTTCAGAAAGTTACTTGAATGTCCCAAATTAACTTATAAACACAAATATCGCGATGAAATTCAGCACAATAAAATATTATGTAAATATAAATATATTCACAAAATTTTATCGGGATTGGTCCATATTTGCCCCTAGCCCCCATATAAAGTCTCTTTCAGAAAATTAGTTTTTCATCCATAAATTGCTTAAATGTATCGGAACAAGGGAATATTGAAGATAAATGCTTTATTATGAAAAATAAATCACATTTAATATTCATAACTGGTGTAGGGTATCATATGGTCGGCCACGCCCGACTATAATTTCTTACTTGTTTTTTCTTGAACATTTTTAGTCTTACTTTTTCTGAAAATAATTTCATTTCGGTTGTTTTAGTGTTCATTAGTTTACAATGAGAGATAGACACACATAAGTTTGTTCTTTTTATAAATTTAATTTAGAGAAAGCATCCATTTATAAAGGTTGCAACAGGCATTACAGACTAATTTTTTGCTATCGCATAACTTTGAATCAGTCTAATAAACAATATATTTGTTTTTTAGTTTACGAAAATAAAGAAAGAAAGAGGAAAGAACCCATTACAAAGTAAAGAAAGTTAAAGTTTTTTATTCTGCGGTTAATACCAAAATAACTTTCGAAAATACACTTGTATTTTAGCACATTCACACATATACATTCTTAAATACATTTATAACTATTTGTACAACAAAGCAAAACTGCATAAGTTGTTTTAAAAACTAAATTCCAATGGAAAACTATAAAATATTATATTTAAAAAATTTTTGTTTAAATATGTATGTATCTTAATTGAATTATAACAATTTAAAATTTTTTTCATAAAATCCAAAAAAATACGAAAAACTATATGTTTCTATATCTTACGATATACACTTTTCCTTTGTTGCTATTGATATAGATTTGTTCTTCGACTTTTTAATTGTAATTGTGATATACGCATGTGTTTGTTACTATATATATTGCAAATATTTTTCAACTATGAAAAGCCACCAAACTAAAAACAATAGGAAATTTATTTTTAAACAAAAATACACTATATTTGAAATTATTAAAGATTTTTTATTAGATTTACTTCAGAAACAAGTAAGAAAGTATAGTCGGGCGTGGCCGACCATATGATACCCTACACCAGTTATGAATATTAAATGTGATTTATTTTTCATAATAAAGCATTTATCTTCAATATTCCCTTGTTCCGATACATTTAAGCAATTTATGGATGAAAATCTAATTTTCTGAAAGAGGCTTTATATGGGGGCTAGGGGCAAATATGGACCAAGCCCGATAAAATTTTGTGAATATATTTATATTTACATAATATTTTATTGTGCTAAATTTCATCGCGATATTTGTGTTTATAAGTTAATTTGGGACATTCAAGTAATTTTCTGAAGGGGACTTTGTATGGGAGCTAGGGTCAAATGGGGCCCGATCTTTATGAAATTTGGCAGGGTCATCCAGACTTCTATAAAACTTAGTTGTGCCGCATTTTATCGATATATCTGTAAATTTAACAAAATTATGAGCTCAAAAGCCCTTTTCGGGGGGTTCTGTTCTATGGGGGCTAGGTGAAATAATGGACCGATTTCAACCATTTTCAATAGGCTTCGTCCTTGGGTCAAATAAAACGTGCGTGCCAAATTTCATCCAATTATCTTGAAAATTGCGACCTGTACCTTGCGCACAAGGTTTACATGGACAGCCAGCCAGCCAGCCTGCCAGACGGACGGACGGACGGACGGACGGACGGACATAGCTTAATCGACTCAGAAAACGATTCTAAGCCGATTGGTATACTTTAAGGTGGGTCTAGGACGAATATTTTTGTATGTTACAAACATCAGCACAAATCCAATATACCCTCCCCACTAAAGTGGTGTAGGGTATAATAAATTTGTCTAAAATACATATTGTATACCGACGGTACACGGACGTATGAGTATTAAACAAACATTTGTATTAAATAACATAAAGTATACGTATTGTATCATATACACTTTGATACCTATTGCTAAATACATTCATACAAATGTATGTATATCAAATCATACGGGAAAATGTAAGGTATCGAAAAGATATACTTCTTGTAACGCTGTACAGTGGGATATTAAAGAATTCTGTTTGGAAATTAACAAACATTTTTGTGACGTTTGACTTCATATTTCATGACTTTCGCTGTCATAAACTCCGGGGGCACTTAAATGCGGGCTAAGTGCAATCGTGTACCAAATAGAGAATAAGTGTTGAAAATTTTTAGGCCAAACATATGTGTTAAATTTTAAAGAATTATTTATATTAGTTTTTGGAAAAATTGAAGTAGAATGTGCTAAGGCCGACTCACTTGAATACAGGAGCGAGTTGTGTAACATGAAAACGAATCCTGTCTCAATTCATCCACGTATGTTTAATGTGGAAATGCTAATAAATAGAATCGCTCTTGATAGATACAAAGAAAATGAATGAATTATGATACTGATTCTAGACTAGACTAGACTCTAGACTATACTCTGGACTAGACTCTAGACTAGACCCTAGACTAGACTCTAGAATAGCCCCTAGACTAGACTCTAGACTAGAATCAAGACTAGTCTAGACTAGACTATAGACTAGACTATAGACTAGACTATAGACTAGACTATAGACTAGACTATAAACTAGACTATAGACTAGACTATAGACTAGACTATAGACTAGACTATAGACTAGACTATAGACTAGACTATAGACTAGACTATAGACTAGACCATAGACTAGACTATAGACTAGACTATAGACTAGACTATAGACTAGACTATAGACTAGACTATAGACTAGACTATAGACTAGACTATAGACTAGACTATAGACTAGACTATAGACTAGACTATAGTCTAGTCTATAGTCTAGACTATAGACTAGACTATAGACTAGACTATAGACTAGACTATAGACTAGACTATAGACTAGACTATAGACTAGACTATAGACTAGACTATAGACTAGACTATAGACTAGACTATAGACTAGACTATAGACTAGACTATAGACTAGACTATAGACTAGACTATAGACTAGACTATAGACTAGACTATAGACTAGACTAGAATAGACTATAGACTAGACTATAGACTAGACTATAGACTAGACTATAGACTAGACTATAGACTAGACTATAGACTAGGACTATAGACTAGACTATAGACTAGACTATAGACTAGACTATAGACTAGACTATAGACTGACTATAGACTAGACTATAGACTAGACTATAGCCTAGACTATAGACAGACTATAGACTAGACTATAGACTAGACTATAGACTAGACTATTAGACTAGACTTAGACTAGACTATAGACTAGACTATAGACTAGACTATAGACTAGACTATGACTAGACTATAGACTAGACTATAGACTAGACTATAGACTAGACTATAGACTAGACTATAGACTAGACTACTAGACTAGACTATAGACTAGACTATAGACTAGGACTATAGACTAGACCTATAGATAGGACTATAGATAGACTAGGACTATAGACTAGCAGACTAGACTATAGACTAGACTATAGACTAGACTATAGACTAGACTATAGACTAGACTATAGACTAACTATAGACTAGGACTATAGACTAGACTATAGACTAGACTATAGACTAGACTATAGACTAGACTATAGGACTAGACTATAGACTAGACTATAGACTAGACTATAGACTAGACTATAGACTAGACTATAGACTAGACTATAGACTAGACTATAGACTAGACTATAGACTACTAGACTAGACTATAGACTAGACTATAGACTAGACTATAGACTAGACTATAGACTAGACTATAGACTAGACTATAGACTAGACTATAGACTAGACTATAGACTAGACTATAGACTAGACTATAGACTAGACTATAGACTAGACTATAGACTAGACTATAGACTAGACTATAGACTAGACATATACTAGACTATAGACTAGACTATAGACTAGACTATAGACTAGACTATAGACTAGACTATAGGCTAGACTATAGACTAAACTATAGACTGTAGATTATACTGTAAACTTAACAATAAACTAGATTATAGGCAAGACTATATACATGATTATAAACGACACTATAGGCTAGACTATAGACTTGACTATAGTATAGACTATAGACCAGGGTATAGCCCAGACTATAGACCATACTATAGATGAGAATATAGACCAGACTATATATTAGACTAAAGACTAGATTATATGCTAGACAATAGCCTATGGGCTTGTCTATAGACAAGCACGAGCAACTTTGGAATTGATGTGAATATTTATGTAATATATTGGTGGACTAGCGGTAGTGGGCGTGGTACCGTATTTCCAGGAAACTATTAGAGCTATTATCCTTAAATTTTGCACAAAGAATGTAAATATTTATGTAATAAATTGATGGACTAGAAATATGGGGCGTGGCACCTACCATATGTATTAAATACAACAATTCGTTTATCTGGGAACATATGTATTAGTGTAAGAATCCTCAAATTTTGCTCTAAGAACTTTAAGATTCATGTGAAAATTTGGGCGAAAAATGAGCGGACTTTTATTAGGGTGCTTTATATCTCCTAGTTTCGTAATTGAGCAAGTAGAAGATACAATTTTTGTAAGTAAGTAATTGTCACTTATAATCCTAACAAAATCGATACATTTTGGTCAACTCTAACAGTCGTACATTTTCTGTTTGTTTAACTTTCTTCAAGGCTATGGAAATAGATATAAATATATTCTTACATAAATATTTATTTCCAATTAATTGCGTAAAAATAAATCTCATGAAAATATACTGTTTACTACCTGGAGCAGTGTTTCCTAATATTGGGAATTTGAAAGATGATTTTGTTTCAGACTTGGAAAATGAAATGATTACAAGAGTTGCAGGGTCTATAGGTTATTCGATTACCAAATTTTTAAACAAAAAAGGTTCTTTTGTAAAAGAGAGTTTGAGAATCACTGTTAGAGATATTAATAGGCCTACATATGTTTCATGTATAGTATATATACCAGCAACTCAAATTATGTCTTCATCCAGGTGATAATTAAGTATTTAAATATTTATGCTCATAAGAAATACATATCACACACACAATAAAAATAAGAATAAAAGCTATAATTAAAGTCATTTGTAAAAAGAAAACACAAACAAATTAAAATCTTTAATTAAGTTTGTCTTGCAAAGACACAAACCTACCTACACACGTACGAAAAAGAAATAAAGAAATATTTAATAAAAATCCTTAATTATAAATGGTTTAAAAGGACATAATTTTAATAACAGATGAATTAATCAAGGGAATTTATGACATTTTTATTTCGAAAGACATTAAAATTAATCTCTGTTAAATAGGATATAAGAGAAATTAAACGAAAATTTAAGAAACATAAAATTATATAAATAAATTTTGAATGTCAGTTATGTACACATGAACCGTTCGCCGCTGCAGCCCTACTGGTATAAGAATTGTGGCGCTTTTGGCATCACATGCATGTTAATAATTTAAAAGGAAACTGAAGCCTTCTTTCTTAACTTCTTTGGGAATTTGCATACTTAAACTACAATCAAAAGCAATTCCAATTACTGTGTAATTACTTTGTAACAAAAATGTATACTACTGGATATTTATCTAAGCTGGCCCTGAAAAAAACAGCAACGACCATTGAAGCCTATTAAATGAGTTTTTTTTTTTTTGAAGAAATTGCTGTTAATGATGTTTGGCTAACATGATGAAGATTCCTTTTTCGGCATGCTGCAGTTGAGGGTTGAAAATTGAAAGAAAAACAAAAAGGGGTAGAAGTAGAAATACCAAAAAATGAAGAGAAAATATTGCTAATTTTGAATTGCTTTATATGTCCATAGCCATCCATGGCTGTTCAAAGGAATGTGGCATAAATGAAAAATAAACTTTAAGTAGCAATGAATTGGAAAATTTTGTTAAATACAAATGACTGAACAAACGCCAACTTAGGCATTTCTTTTTCCTACAACATTGTCCATTTCCTGCTACCATATCTCCTTCTGCATTAGAAATTTTCATTGTTTGCTCTTTACACACTGAATACCAAACATTTCAGAAACATCGTCATTATCATCATCAGCGGCCGTAAACAGCAAGAGTTAAACTTCATATATTTTTACAATTTTAATACTTCTACTATCATTCGGTATGGTGATGATGTTGCTGATATGAATAGCAGTGGTGGTTACTGCCTACACTTTGATGTTTTCTGGTGTTGAAATTTGAATTTAGAGCGCTCTTTTGTTCTTGCCGCTGTTGTTATGTGATTTGGTGCAAAAAAAAAAAGCAAATGACCTACTTAAATACTATAATAACAAAGGGAAAATTTAAAATGTTGGAAAAAGGGCTAAAAGTAAAACGCTATTTGTTATATCTGCATGGTAGGAAAGTCTATATGTTTAAAATAGCAAGAAAAACTTATATAGGGGCACCCTCCAAAATTAAATGTTATTCTTTGTTATACAAAAAAAACTAGCTATAACCAGTGGGCTTCGCTACCATAGAAACAGTCTAACTAACTAACTAACTAACTAACTAACTAACTAACTAACTAACTACTAACTAACTAACTAACTAACTAACTAACTAACTAACTAACTACTAACTAACTAACTAACTAACTAACTAACTAACTAACTAACTAACTAACTAACTAACTAACTAACTAACTAACTAACTAACTAACTAACTAACTAACTAACTAACTACTAACTAACTAACTAACTACTAACTAACTAACTAACTAACTAACTAACTAACTAACTAACTAACTAACTAACTAACTAACTAACTAACTAACTAACTAACTAACTAACTAACTAACTAACTAACTAACTAACTAACTAACTAACTAACTAACTAACTAACTAACTAACTAACTAACTAACTAACTAACTAACTAACTACTAACTAACTAACTAACTAACTAACTACTAACTAACTAACTAACTAACTAACTAACTAACTAACTAACTAACTAACTAACTAACTAACTAACTACTAACTAACTAACTAACTAACTAACTAACTAACTAACTAACTAACTAACTAACTAACTAACTAACTAACTAACTAACTAACTAACTAACTAACTAACTAACTAACTAACTACTAACTAACTAACTAACTAACTAACTAACTACTAACTAACTAACTAACTAACTAACTAACTACTAACTAACTACTACTACTAACTAACTAACTAACTAACTAACTAACTAACTAACCTAACTAACTACTAACTAACTAACTAACTAACTAACTAACTAACTAACTAACTAACTAACTAACTAACTAACTAACTAACTAACTAACTACTAACTAACTAACTAACTAACTAACTACTAACTAACTAACTAACTAACTAACTAACTAACTAACTAACTAACTAACTAACTAACTAACTAACTAACTAACTACTAACTAACTAACTAACTAACTAACTACTACTAACTAACTAACTAACTAACTACTAACTAACTAACTACTACTAACTAACTAACTAACTAACTAACTAACTAACTAACTAACTAACTACTAACTAACTAACTAACTAACTAACTAACTAACTAACTACTAACTAACTAACTAACTAACTAACTAACTAACTAACTAACTAACTAACTAACTAACTAACTAACTAACTAACTAACTAACTAACTAACTAACTAACTAACTAACTAACTAACTAACTACTAACTAACTACTAACTAACTAACTAACTACTAACTAACTAACTAACTAACTAACTAACTAACTAACTAACTAACTAACTAACTAACTAACTAACTAACTAACTAACTAACTAACTAACTAACTAACTAACTAACTAACTAACTAACTAACTAACTAACTAACTAACTAACTAACTAACTAACTAACTAACTAACTAACTAACTAACTAACTAACTAACTACTAACTAACTAACTAACTAACTAACTACTAACTAACTAACTAACTAACTAACTAACTAACTAACTAACTAACTACTAACTAACTAACTAACTAACTAACTAACTAACTACTAACTAACTAACTAACTAACTACTAACTAACTAACTAACTAACTAACTAACTAACTAACTAACTAACTAACTAACTAACTAACTAACTAAACTAACTAACTAACTAACTAACTAACTAACTAACTAACTAACTAACTAACTAACTAACTAACTAACTAACTAACTAACTAACTAACTAACTAACTAACTAACTAACTAACTAACTAACTAACTAACTAACTAACTAACTACTAACTAACTACTAACTAACTAACTAACTAACTAACTAACTAACTAACTAACTAACCTAACTAACTAACTAACTAACAACAAACTAACTAACTAACTAACTAACTAACTAACTAATCGGAGTCTTTAGACTATAAAGCTGGAGGCCCACACTACGCGTCAACGCATTGCGTGTTTTCTAACATACCTCGCATTCTATGCTTCAAGTTGCAACGGACGCTTTTCGTGCACCGCTTGTGACGCATATATCAGTGGATCTACTTGAAACATTCTACACGTCAAGGCATTCTACGCTTAGGAAATACTGAAAATTTGTGTCCAAATAACGAAGCTTTGCCCAAGTTCTGTTTTTTTCAACAGAAAATATTCCCTAATGGTCCCCGTCATCAGATGTCGCGAACGTCAACATAGTGTGACCGTAAGTTCTGAAAAGTCCATTGTTCAACTACGAATTTTATTTTCAATATGGATAACCTTTGGTCTTAGTAGTTACACAGCATATAAAAGCGATGGAATTGGGAGCAATTGAGCTACGTTTTTTCTTTGTTGTAAGGAAACAAATGTCGCCTCTTAATAAAATGATAAATTGATATTTTATCATCATTGAATTGAGAATGCCATCGTCAGAAAGTATAGTTGACAATGCTCTAAATATAGGCCAGGCAGGTAAACCGCAGTCAAAAGTTTACGGATTTCAATATACCAAACATGACTCATTGGCTGCAACCCGACTTTCTGTCCAACCAATAACAACAATAATTTTTCTGTGAAATAACTAGAAGTCGATGGAATCAGATATGATAAATGGTACAGAATTCAATCGACTATATGAATTTTAATAGGTTTTCTTTAAAATTTAATTTAACATAATAAAAATTTAAGTCATTAAAGTATATTTTTTATTTCCGACTCCTCTATCAGTTCCTTCACACAATATGCCACAACTTTCAATACTCGCTTTGTTATGGAGGCTTTACTGGTTAAAACCTGATAAAGACTGCCTGTGCAAAGCAATGAAAACTTTGTGTTTGAGAAAGAGTGGTGGCAATAAAAAAGGAAGACAGTGACACTCGATAACAAAGTTCATTGTAAGCTTATTTTAAAGTGTTAAACGATTAAATTGAAAATTCCATTCTACTCCTATTCCAAATTTTTCTCTTGCTGCTGTCTCATCATCACAAGCAAATGCAAAAATGTATAGAAAATCTTCTGCACAGAAAATACTGCTGAAAGACCTTCTTATTTTGCCGTTTGTGCCAAATGTTAAGTGAGTGATTCAAGCGTACGAAGAAAAAGTAAGGAGAATAATGAAAAGTTGGCTAAAATAACGAACTGAACGGAAAATAAGTACATTGTAAAGTAGAAAGTTGTAATCTGAGGGATTTTTATTAATGGTTTTTAAGTATTACACAAAAAATAAAGTAATAAAAAAAAATTAAATAACTGAAGTAAAAAGAAAAATATTGAAATCAATTTGTTTTATAAATATACGGAAGTTATGTGGAAATTTGCAAACTTTTTGTAGCTAAAGATTTAAGAAGAATTTAAGATTTACATATACAAGTAAATTGCTGCATAAGTATGTTGTAAATTATTAATTCTTTTTAATACTTGTATATATATTATAGTAAAATTAAGTAACAATTCTAAGAAGCTTCTTTTAAAGATTTAGTTTTTAAGTGTATTTAGAGATTTTAAAGAACAAATGCAATAATCTTATTTTTATATGCTACACCACCATCAGTGGTACGGCGTGTTATATTTAAGTTTTTCATTCTGTGTGCAATTTTGACAGATATTCTGAGGCCCAACAAAACATTGAAAATCTCAGTCGATCATGCTCTATGCTCTATGTCTGTTTATCTGGTTAAAAAAAACTTTAGAAATCACTTCAATAATTTGTCTTTGGACCGTTCAAAACTGATCTTAGTTCCCATATAAAGCCTACTACCTGTATCAAAAGATCTCATTGTTCTGTAGTTAGAGAAGGTAGTTTAAGAAGATGATTCCAACTCTGAATCTTGAGATCATACAAACAACACCATCATACCTAATTCCAATAAGGTTAAAGTATGCATATGATTAAAGAGGAATTAGTTAGCGAGCCTCAAAGACGATTAAGGTGGTTACAATCCCGGACTGTAAACTATATCGGTTCTAATTCTGTTCTAGCTCTGTAAAGCCTACTACAAGTAGTCAAAAGATCTTATTGTTCTGTGTTTAGAGGAGGTAGTTGAAGAAGATGATTCCGACTCTGAACCTTGGGATGATAAAAACAACACCACCATACCTAATTCCCATTTGGAAGCATTAGCCCATCGAGCCTCAACGACTGATTCCAGAAGGTTACAATCCTGGATGTAACCTATATCGGTTCTAGTTGAGTTCCGTTCTAGTTTCTGTTCTAGTTCTGTTCTAGTTCTGTGTCTAGTTCTTGTTCTAGTTCTGTTCTAGTTCTGTTCTAGTTCTGTTCTAGTTCTTGTTCTAGTTCTGTTCTAGTTCTTTCTAGTTCTGTTCTAGTTCTGTTCTAGTTCTGTTCTAGTTGTCTGTTCTAGTTCTGTTCTAGTTCTGTTCTAGTTCTGTTCTAGTTCTGTTCGAGTTCTGTTCTAGTTCTGTTCTAGTTTAGTTTCTAGGTTCCGATAAGTTCTGTTCTAGTTCTGTTCTAGTTCTGTTCCTAGTTCTGTCTAGTTCCTGTTCGAGTTCTGTTCTAGTTCTGTTCTAGTTCTGTTCTAGTTCTGTTCTAGTTCTGTTCTAGTTCTGTTCTAGTTCTTGTTCTAAGTTTCTGTTCTAGTTCTGTTCTAGTTCTGTTCTAGTTCTGTTCTAGTTCTGTCTAGTTCTGTTCTAGTTCTGTTCTAGTTCTGTTCTAGTTCTGTTCTAGTTCTGTTCTAGTTCTGTTCTAGTTCTGTTCTAGTTCTGTTCTAGTTCTGTTCTAGTTCTGTTCTAGTTCTGTTCTAGTTCTGTTCTAGTTCTGTTCTAGTTCTGTTCTAGTTCTGTTCTAGTTCTGTTCTAGTTCTGTTCTAGTTCTGTTCTAGTTCTGTTCTAGTTCTGTTCTAGTTCTGTTCTAGTTCTGTTCTAGTTCTGTTCTAGTTCTGTTCTAGTTCTGTTCTAGTTCTGTTCTAGTTCTGTTCTAGTTCTGTTCTAGTTCTGTTCTAGTTCTGTTCTAGTTCTGTTCTAGTTCTGTTCTAGTTCTGTTCTAGTTCTGTTCTAGTTCTGTCTAGTTCTGTTCTAGTTCTGTTCTAGTTCTGTTCTAGTTCTGTTCTAGTTCTGTTCTAGTTCTGTTCTAGTTCTGTTCTAGTTCTGTTCTAGTTCTAGTTCTGTTCTAGTTCTGTTCTAGTTATGTTCTAGTTCTGTTTAGTTATGTTCTAGTTCTGTTCTAGTTATGTTCTAGTTCCGTTCTAGTTCCGTTCTAGTTCTGTTCTAGTTCCGTTCTAGTTCTGTTCTAGTTCTGTTCTAGTTTCTGTTCTAGTTCTGTTCTAGTTCTGTTCTAGTTTTCTGTTTCTGTTCTGTTCCTGTTCTAGTTTCTGTTCTAGTTCTGTTCTAGTTCTGTTCTAGTTCTGTCTAGTTCTGTTCTAGTTCTGTTCTAGTTCTGTTCTAGTTCTTTTCTAGTTCTGTTCTAGTTCTGTTCTAGTTCTGTTCTAGTTCTGTTCTAGTTCTGTTCTAGTTCTGTTCTGTTCTGTTCTAGTTCTGTTCTAGTTCTGTTCTAGTTCTGTTCTAGTTCTGTGTCTTAGTTCTGTTCTAGTTCTGTTTCTAGTTCTGTTCTAGTTTCTGTTCTAGTTCTGTTCTAGTTCTGTTTCTATTCTGTTCTAGTTCTGTTCTAGTTCTGTTCTAGTTCTGTTCTAGTTCTGTTCTAGTTCTGTTCTAGTTCTGTTCTAGTTCTGTTGTCTAGTTCTGTTCTAGTTCTGTTCTAGTTCTGTTCTAGTTCTGTTACTAGTTCTGTTCAGTTCTGTTCTAGTTCTGTTCTAGGTTCTGTGCTAGTTCTGTTCTAGTTCTGTTCTAGTTGTTCTAGTCTGTTCTAGTTCTGTTCTAGTTCCTGTTCTGTTCTGTTCTAGTTCTGTTCTGTTCTGTTCTAGTTCTGTTCTAGTTCTGTTCTAGTTCTGTTCTAGTTTGTTCTAGTTCTGTTCTAGTTCTGTTCTAGTTCTGTTCTAGTTCTGTTCTAGTTCTGTTCTAGTTCTGTTCTAGTTCCTGTTCTAGTTCTGTTCTAGTTCTGTTCTAGTTCTGTTCTAGTTCTGTTCTAGTTCTGTTCTAGTTCTGTCTAGTTCCTGTTCTGTTCTAGTTCTGTTCTGTTCTAGTTCTGTTTCTAGTTCTGTTCTAGTTCTGTTCTAGTTCTGTTCTAGTTCTGTTCTAGTTCGTTCTAGTCTTTCTAGTTCTGTTCTAAGTTCTGTTCTAGTTCTGTTCTAGTTTCTGTTCTAGTTCTGTTCTAGTTCTGTTCTAGTTCTGGTTCTAGTTCTGTTCTAGTTCTGTTCTAGTTCTGTTCTAGTTCTGTTCTAGTTCTGTTCTAGTTCTGTTCTGTTCTAGTTCTGGGTTCTAGGTTCGGTTATAGTTGTCGGTTCTTCTAGTTCTGTTCTAGTTCTGTTCTAGTTCTGTTCTAGTTCTGTTCTAGTTCTTTTCTAGTTCTGTTCTAGTTTCTTCTAGTTCTGTTCTAGTTCTCTTCTAGTTCTGTTCTAGTTCTGTTCTAGTTCTGTCCTAGTTCTGTTCTAGTTCTGTTCTAGTTCTGTTCTAGTTCTGTTCTGTTCTAGTTCTGTTCTAGTTCTGTTCTAGTTCTGTTCTAGTTCTGTTCTAGTTCTGTTCTAGTTCTGTTCTAGTTCTGTTCTAGTTCTGTTCTAGTTCTGTTCTAGTTCTGTTCTAGTTCTGTTCTAGTTCTGTTCTAGTTCTGTTGTAGTTCTGTTGTAGTTCTGTTGTAGTTCTGTTGTAGTTCTGTTGTAGTTCTGTTCTAGTTCTGTTCTAGTTCTGTTCTAGTTCTGTTCTAGTTCTGTTCTAGTTCTGTTCTAGTTCTGTTCTAGTTCTGTTCTAGTTCTGTTCTAGTTCTGTTCTAGTTCTGTTCTAGTTCTGTTCTAGTTCTGTTCTAGTTCTGTTCTAGTTCTGTTCTAGTTCTGTTCTATTCTGTTCTAGTTCTGTTCTAGTTCTTCGTTCTAGTTCTGTTCTAGTTTCTGTTTCTAGTTTCTGTTCTAGTTCTGTTGTAGTTCTGTCTCTAGTTCTGTTCTAGTTCTGTTCTAGTTCTGTTTCTAGTTCTGTTGTAGTTCTGCTCTAGTTCTGTTCTAGTTCTGTTCTAGTTTCTGTTCTAGTTCTGTTGTAGTTCTGTTTCTAGTTCTGTTCTAGTTTCTGTTCTAGTTCTGTTCTAGTTCTGTTGTAGTTCTGTTCTAGTTCTGTTCTAGTTCTGTTGTAGGTTCTGTTCTAGTTCTGTTCTAGTTCTGTTCTAGTTCTGTTCTAGTTCTGTTCTAGTTCTGTTCTAGTTCTGTTCTAGTTCTGTTCTAGTTTCTGTTGTAGTTCTGTTCTAGTTCTGTTCTAGTTCTGTTCTAGTTCTGGTTCTAGTTCTGTTCTAGTTCTGTTTTAGTTCTGTTCTAGTTCTGTTCTAGTTCTGTTCTAGTTCTGTTCTAGTTCTGTTCTAGTTCTGTTCTAGTTCTGTTCTAGTTCTGTTCTAGTTCTGTTCTAGTTCTGTTCTAGTTCTGTTCTAGTTCTGTTCTAGTTCTGTTCTAGTTCTGTTCTAGTTCTGTTCTAGTTCTGTTCTAGTTCTGTTCTAGTTCTGTTCTAGTTCTGTTCTAGTTCTGTTCTAGTTCTGTTCTAGTTCTGTTCTAGTTCTGTTCTAGTTCTGTTCTAGTTCTGTTCTAGTTCTGTTCTAGTTCTGTTCTAGTTCTGTTCTAGTTCGGTTCTGTTCTGTTCTAGTTCTGATCTAGTTCTGTTCTGTTCTAGTTCTGTTCTTCTGTTCTAGTTCTGTTCTAGTTCTGTTCTAGTTCTGTTCTAGTTCTGTTCTAGTTCTGTTCTAGTTCTGTTCTAGTTCTGTTCTAGTTCTGTTCTAGTTCTGTTCTAGTTCTGTTCTAGTTCTGTTCTAGTTCTGTTCTAGTTCTGTTCTAATTCTATTCTAGTTCTAATTTATTTCTTAATTTTCAAACAATCATAGAAAACCACGTAGGATCCTTATTCAGGTAGGAACAATTACTGCTTTATATTAATAGAAAATTAATCAATATTAATTAAATCCTTTAAATCTACAATACAGACAACAAAATAAATTTTGTATTTTGCTATCTTTTGTAGGACATTTTGCAAATTTTCATGTTAATATTTCATGAGCCATCACAGATGCACATTTAATCAGGTCAGTTTATCTCTGTTAATGTGTTTCCAAAGAAAGAATTTATGATTATAATATTGATTGATGATTGTTGTAGTGGAAGTAATACTAAATATGTATATGTTTTAAAATGAATTGCATTTAATTAATTTTATTAAACTAGTTTTAAATAAAATGTGATTTTCACTTAACTCATATATTAAATAAACTGAACATCAAGTTAAACTATTCTGAATGTGTTGTTAATTTAGCCCCGCAGAAAAATATAATATTTGTTTTACTAATTTACAATTTTACCAAGTAGTTTTTCCTAAGGCCATGAAAATGTATTTATTTTAAGAGGAAACTCAAAAAAATTACATTTTAAATCTACTAGAAATTAAACCACAAAAGTTATTTCTATATAAGCAAAACAATTTATACATTTGAATAGAAGTTATTAAAAAATTGTTTTGCTACTATTTTAATTTGTTGCTGTTGTTTGTTTTGCAAATCAACATGTTCAATTTGCTATTTATGGCAATTATCTGAAAATTTATTACTCTCAGCAGCTGTGCTACAGTTTTTCCAGGAAAAATCAAATTTTTAACAAAACAGAATTTAAATTCTTTATATGTATTAGTTGAAATAGGAATAAATAATAATAACAAAATTGTAAAATTTAAATTGCCAATTATGTTTTATGCAATAACATTGGTTTTTATTGGTTTTTGCTGTCTTGTTTTCTTGATATTTATCAAATTTATTTGATTTGAATGGCAATTTTAAAAATTTATGGTTATTGGACAAATCAAAATCTTTCAATGTTTAAAAAAATTCATATAATCGATTCTTATGAGCGGTAAGTGCTAGAGCAAATATAATGTAGAGCCAAATATCAAAAGTTTTCTGAACAATTAAGGATCAAAAAGTAATACTAACTATTAGTTAGGTAGTATGACTTAGTATGACTAACTAACTAACTAACTAACTAACTAACTAACTAACTAACTAACTAACTAACTAACTAACTAACTACTAACTAACTAACTAACTAACTAACTAACTAACTAACTAACTAACTAACTAACTAACTAACACTACTAACTAACTAACTAACTAACTAACTAACTAACTACTAACTAACTAACTAACTAACTAACTAACTAACTAACTAACTAACTACTAACTAACTAACTAACTAACTAACTAACTAACTAACTAACTAACTAACTAACTAACTACTAACTAACTAACTAACTAACTAACTAACTAACTAACTAACTAACTAACTAACTACTAACTAACTAACTAACTAACTAACTAACTAACTAACTAACTAACTAACTAACTAACTAACTAACTAACTAACTAACTAACTACTAACTAACTACTAACTAACTAACTAACTACTAACTAACTAACTAACTAACTAACTAACTAACTAACTAACTAACTACTAACTAACTAACTAACTAACTAACTAACTAACTAACTAACTAACTAACTAACTAACTAACTAACTAACTAACTAACTAACTAACTAACTAACTAACTAACTACTAACTAACTAACTACTAACTAACTAACTAACTAACTAACTAACTAACTAACTAACTAACTAACTAACTAACTAACTACTAACTAACTAACTAACTAACTAACTAACTAACTAACTAACTAACTAACTAACTAACTAACTAACTAACTAACTAACTAACTAACTAACTAACTAACTAACTAACTAACTAACTAACTAACTAACTAACTAACTAACTAACTAACTACTAACTAACTAACTACTAACTAACTAACTAACTAACTAACTAACTAACTAACTAACTAACTAACTAACTAACTAACTAACTAACTAACTAACTAACCTAACTAACTAACTAACTAACTAACTAACTAACTAACTAACTACTAACTACTACTACTAACTAACTAACTAACTACTAACTAACTACTAACTAACTAACTAACTAACTAACTACTAACTAACTACTACTAACTAACTAACTAACTAACTAACTAACTAACTAACTAACTAACTAATACTAACTAACTAACTAACTACTAACTACTAACTAACTAACTACTAACTAACTAACTACTAACTAACTAACTAACTAACTACTAACTACAACTAACTAACTAACTAACTACAACTAACTAACTAACTAACTAACTAACAACTAACTAACTAACTAACTAACTAACTACTAACTAAACTAACTACTAACTAGACCTAAGCTAACTAACTACTAACTACTAACTAACTAACTAACTAACTAACTAACCTAACTAACTAACTAACTAACTAACTACTAACAACTAACTAACTAACTAACTAACTAACTAACTAACTAACTACTAACTAACTAACTAACTAACTAACTAACTAACTAACTAACTATCTAACTAACTAACTACTAACTAACTAACTACTACTAACTAACTAACTAACTAACTAACTAACTAACTAACTAACTAACTAACTAACTAACTAACTAACTAACTATCTAACTACTAACTAACTTACTAACTTTGACATCCACTTTTTTGGTGGGCCTCCCCATGTTTTAGGGCCGCGGAGTCATTTTGCAAAAAAAAGTGATCACTTTCACAAAATCCACTTTTGATTTACTATCTGTGGCAAAATTTTAGCTGTTGTCAAATAAAAATTGTGAACATATACCAAAAGGAGTCATATAATACTGATTACACACAAAATATCATAATGGGTGGCTTGTCATAATATGCAGTGACACGCCACCATCATAATGTCAATGGGCTTTGTGACACTACTAAAACATAAATGTTTCAAAAATTGTTTTTTTTTAAGAAAGTGGCACTTTTGTCACAGTTAGAATTGCTCGTGGATTTGGTGTTTTTTGTGTGCAGTATTTTGGAGTACTTCGGCCGAGTTTAGTTGTTTTAAACTCCGGTGTATTTCGAATACCGGCTTCGATATATTAAGCCTTTTCATGATAAATGGACTATTTGTAATCCATGGATTATATGTGTTCTTCTCTTAAACATTGTGACACCCGTTATAACGTACATTATGACATTAATACACGCTTACTAAAAAAACTTCATCTTCAAGATCAAAATCAAAAAGAAACTTCAAAAAATTCGATTTGTTGTCTTGCAAATGCTTTTCAAAATTAGGCGTATATTTAATATTTTTATTATCAATAAATCATTAACACGTATACGTACTGGTGTCGTTAATTTAAGCATTGCACTTTAACAATGTAAAAACTTTCCACTTGAAATGAGAAAGATTAAGATGAAGTTTTTCTGATTTTATAAGTTTACAACAGTTGCAAAAGCTAATTGAAAATCCTGTTTTAAAAAAAATTTTTAAATGCCCCAATTACATTAGATAAATTAAAAAACAAGTAATTAATTTAAAGTTGCAGCAGTTAAACTACATTTATAACCGATTGCTGATTGCTTTTTCTGATGGCTATTAATTTTAAATATAAATTTCGACAATAATTTTAGTTTGTTTTACTAGGCTATTACCAAAGTTTAATAAAACTAACAAAATTAAACATATTTCACTTGCTTTCATCTAACTGCTACCTATTTTACTACCATTTGTACTATGTAGCTAGTATATAAGTACTTTTAAATTATTAACAAATTCTTAAAATTAAATTCTTAAACAACATCTTACTAATTCACCCCATGTCAATTTCTTCAAATTAAATACTTAAAAGAAAGTCATAAACTTACACATCAAAATTGTAAAATATAAAATTTTTTTCTAAAAAAGTAGCTCATCTAAACACAAACAACAATATGAGAAAAACCCCATCGCATAGAGCCATTCAAGTACTTAAAATCTTTAAGTACATTTACGTTTTATGGATAAACATCAACAAAATACGAGCAAGCAAAGGACATACACTCAAAGTACCCGCATGTGAGTTTAGAATGGATCATAAAAAAACAAGTTCAAATAAAACAAACTTCCATTGACCATGTCGTTAAAACTGTTAACATCAATAAATGTGGTTGGTCAATGTGGATAATGTGTGTGTGTTTGTGTGGGTACTGGTTACTCAATATATAATTTGCCACTTACATACATATACATTCAACATATCTGCAATCTTTATTCCTTTTAAGAAAGACTATAAAAATGGGGAAAAAAGGTCATTTGTAATGTTTCGTAAAAGGGATTTACTTTATATGTAAACCCTCATTTAGGTAATACTCAATACACCTGTGTTAATAGTGACGGCAAAATAAGCAGTTTAGTTAATAGAACTTAAACTAGAAACTTAACATGTTTAAATCCTGTGGGAGATGGACAGCTGTAGTCTTCGTGTAGGATGTAAATACTTAATCTAAAATCCATTGATGTAATTACATGACTTCTTCAACAATCGCCTGAAAGTTTTCTATTTGCAACTGGTGCAAGCCAGCTCTTCTGATATCCTTCCAATGAAAAAATTCAATCGACTCTGTTCATTATGACAACTTATAAAGGTAACTAGTTCTTTTGCTACGAATGTTAAATGATTTATAAACTGACTTTTCGGAAGATATCTTAAATGAACTTATATTCTTCGAAGGTTCGATAGTAACCTTTTCTCGACATTTTTGTCCAATCGTACTCTGTAAATTAAGTTTTAAGTGTATTTTCCAAGAGAACACAATAAAATAAGTAATAATAACCAATTTGTAATAAAAATATGATATTTAAATGTGATTTAAAATGAATGAAAATATTTCTTATAAACGTAAGTATTTTAAATTAATACGATATATATTTTAAAGGACACACAGTTTGAAAAGAACGTGTTCACTTTTTTAAAATGTATGTGTATTACAATTATATTTATTTATATCACAATTTATTAATTATTGAAAGATTTTAAAATGAACATATGTAAACATATTTATTTTATATTGAAAGAACGTAAATTTGTTGTCAAAAATATTGGTAATTGGCCAGTTATTTATATTTAATATAAAAATAAGTAAGGAAAAATAAAACGTTATGGTTACTCATGAAATTAACTGACCGTTTTTCATACTCATTCCGTTCGGATTCTATCGTGCTTTCAATAGACAGACAGACAGACACACAGACAGACAGACAGACAGACAGACAGACAGACAGACAGACAGACAGACAGACAGACATAAAGACAGACATACATAAAAACAGACAGACAGACAGACAGACAAAAAGACAGACAGACAGACAAACAGACAAACAGACAAACAGACAAACAGACAACAGACAGACAGACAGACAGATCGTTTAATAATTTATTAAGGACTCGGAATGTATATACTTTTGTGGATCTATGACCAATATTTCGATGTGTTACAAACAGAAAGACAAAATCAATATACCCCCAACTTTTTTGATGGTTGGTATAAAAAGTCTAAACCCACAGAATGAGCTGCGCTGAATCCGAATCTGACCTCAAATTTTTTCCATAACATCTGGGATTGAGATATCATGTCCTGAAGTTTGAAAAAAAAACGCCATTCATGGCTCTATTTTGAGACGTTATAACAGCGCCAAGGCAACTTTATTTGTTGTATGACATCAGAGACTTCATTCTGTCCACTACAGTAAAGGCTTAACATCTGAAATATCTTCTTTCTTCATGGTTTTCGGTATATTGAAGGTATTTATATCCTACACTACTAAAATACGGAGGGTATAATGCTTTGTAAATATTATTTAAAACAGACAAAAATATTAGATCAAGCTCTACCTGAGGATGTTCCAATTGCCTCAAAATCACTTTCTGATTCGATTTAACAATGTCTGTCTGTCCGTCCGTCCGTCCGTCAACTTCAACTGATGTTAGCTCAGATATTACAACAGATTTAGACTTACATCGGTATGATGTAGACTTACATCGGTATCTGGATTAAAATTTTTGTCGACCTGTATTATCAAAGAATATCGTCGAATATTGCATGGGAAACTACTGAAAATTGTTGTCAAGTTTATGTGGTTCGCTTTAAAGACAACGCGATATCGATGTAAACTTTTTCATAGGTTGTTTGCACGATTCAAAGGGACAATGGTATCATTGTTAAAAAATCCTTAAACGTAATCGTTTTGTGTAAGTATTATGTGAAAGCTTACTAAGGAACTTCGTAACTACTAGTAAAACAATGAACTAGTGGTTTAAGATGTACAATGATTTTTAGACAAATTAATCAAATGACTCTTTCTAAATAGATCTAAGAACAGATACGGTTAGATATGTTGTGGGTTGTTCGCTTCCTTATAATACTTAACATTGTCCGAGGACAATCGATGGAAAGAACAAATAATAATAATATTACAGTTATGTTGCAAAGCCTAAATAGCTCAGTTTTAAACTACTAGAGGGCCAAGTTTTAAACTACTGGAGAGCCCTGCAATCTGGGGCATAAGATTATTATATAAATAGATACCTTAGTCTTTATGCGAACAAGTCACTAAGGGTACAATTTGAGATTGACAAAAATATAGAGGTGAAAGAGAAGGATGTACTAGCAGGGACATCTAAGCAAACTCAGCCTGTAACTGCAGGTAATGCTTCAGACTCCGAAACCTTAAATAATAACAACAACACCATAGTACCTAATCTAAACAAGGATGAAGTAGAGCTGAGCTTTCGATCACCAAGATTGGCAAAAATATAGAGGTGACAGAGAAGGATGTACTCGCAGGGACATCTAAGCAAACTTAGCCTTTAACTGCAGGTAATGCTTCAGACTCCGAAACCTTAAATAATAATAACACGCCATAGTACCTTATCTAAAACAAGAATGAAGTAGAGCTGAGCTTTCGATCACCCACAAAACACAGAGGAGCAAGTTGAAGCAGATTATATTTGGTGCAATTCCAAAACACCTTTGAGGCAAGAAGTATTCTATCTCTCAAAACGCTAAACCTTGAGAATATACAGAGCACGAATTAAATGTCTTCATCTTCCTATTTATTAAAAAATTCCATAACACGTTCACTTTATTGGCTCTAAGGGCAAAGAAGCATAGGATACAGGGAGTCCAGCTGGAACGTAATGATCATAAACTTGGTGGAAATTATCTCTTCTCCTGGGGAAGACGTTCAAGAAGATCAGAAATAAGAAGAATTTCCCAATGCTCTCTAAGCCCACTGTCCACATTAAAGGATAGATCTGTAAATGAACGAAATATTGGAATTGGAAATTCTTGGTATCCTAAATGCTAAACTAACCATGGTGAAGATGAAGTTCTAGCACAGGGAAGAGAAGCCAAACAGTAGTCTCTTGTATAAGTATTGATCAGAATTCTAAAGCTATCCTTGCCAACGATAAATAACAATAGAAATTGTCTGTAGCGACTACGAATAAATGGAATAGTCAAATCCGAGAAGCGAGGAATGTCTGTTAGAATTCGAAAGCAAAGATTACCAGTACATTTCTCTATCTGGTATTAGGGACTGCTAGTTTAAGTAGTGTTATATGTCATTGAAATAGTGATATTATAGGAGAGAAGAGAAGAAAAGATCATCAACTCGTAAGAAGGGGATTTTGTATGTCGCCATTGCAATGGCTGTTAGCATTAGTAGGAATGGAGTTCGAAAGCAATGATGGTGCAAGCGTGGTTTCGATTGCTGATATTAGTCAGGGCATTAGACATTTCTCTGTCAGGGATTAGGACTGCTACTTTAGGATAATATGTCATTGATAAATAGTTAAATCATAGCAGCGAGGAAGTGATAATCAACTAACAAGAAGTGGGTCTCCTTTGAAAGCTGTTATAACTAGCGGGATGGGATTTTGAAGGCAATTGATGTACAAGAAGGCTGATACTTGTAGTGGCAGGATATTAGACCTTACTCTATCATGCCCTGTTAGGTATTGGAAGCCAGTGTTTTACTGCCTAAAGGATATGTCATTAAAATTTACTATATAAGTATACATATGTATGTATTTTATCGATTGTTCCTTGAGTCAAATGTATATCGGACATGTATCTTTGATTGATTGACGGTGCCTTTTTAACTCATTACTAGTAAGTTCAAAGTAAGTATTGTTGTAACCTTATGTTGTAATTGTAGTTTAATTGAAAAAGTTTAAGTACTTATAACAAAGAGCAGCACAATCCAATTAGTTAAATGAAAATGTACTTTTTGGCTAATATTAATGCACATTATTTAGAAGATTTTAATGCAAACATTTGATTCATGTTCAACAATTGAATAAGTCACCACACATTTGTTTTTTGCTCCCATGAGAAATGTTGGCAAATAAAAACTATTAGATGCAATCCATTTTATTTGCATTTTTAATTTCACAAAGTATAAAGAAAATTAAGGAATTGAAAAAATTCCATACAAATAGTTTGCATCGAAAAAAAGAGTAGAAACTCCAAGAATAAGATTTTGGTTGAACATTACAAAAAGATACAAAATGTCTGATTTGGTTGTTCTAGCAAATGTGCTATCAGTCGTTGCCTTACTGTTATGTTTTGTAAAATTTTCCTCTTATAAATAGTTGTTTTTGTGTTGGTTTCTATCCACATGGTCTCCTAGCTTTTTTGCCACCAATGAGAAATTTTTTTTAAACTAGTTTAAGATAGTTAAAGGAATTTTTGTGCTCACATCTTATTTACTTTATTTGAGTTACGAGGAACCTTTTTTTTTTGAGCTATGTCTGTCTGTCTGTCTGTATGTCTGTATGTCTGTATGTCTGTCTGTCTGTCTGTCCTGTCTGTCTGTCTGTCTGTCTGTCTGTCTGTCTGTCTGTATGTCTGTATGTCTGTATGTCTGTCTGTCTGTCTGTCTGTCTGTCCTGTCTGTCTGTCTGTCTGTCTGTCTGTCTGTCTGTCTGTCTGTCAGTCTGTTAGTCTGTCAGTCTGTCAGTCAGTCAGTCTGTCAGTCCGTCAGTCTGTCAGTCTGTCTGTCAGTCTGTCAGGTCTGTCAGTCTGTCAGTCTGTCAGTCTGTCAGTCTGTCAGTCTGTCAGTCTGTCAGTCTGTCAGTCTGTCAGTCTGTCAGTCTGTCAGTCTGTCAGTCCTGTCTGTCTGTCTGTCTGTCTGTCTGTCTGTCTGTCTGTCTGTCTATCTGTCTGTCTGTCTGTATGTCTGTATGTCTGTATGTCTGTTTGTCTGTCTGTCTGTCTGTCTGTCTGTCTGTCTGTGTGTCTGTCTGTCTGTGTGTCTGTCTGTCTGTCTGTCCTGTCTGTCTGTCTGTCTGTATGTCTGTTTGTCTGTCTGTTCCTCTGTCAGTCTGTCCCTCTGCCAAAATATATATGGTGCTGTTAAGGATCCGGGTTCTTGTTGATTGAACCCTAATTCTTATTTGTTTAGTTTAGTTATATTGTCGATGGAACATTTTATATTGAACAATTCCATTTTCGAAATTGTATACCTATGATGTTAACCAGTTTAAGGTCGATTAAGAAACTAATACTTATGATTATATCACAAAGTCTGTATAGAAGAACTCCTTTATATACGTTTTAGCACAGTCATATACATATGTACATTCTACATATACAAATTTACTTATATTTACTTGATAATACATACCTTGCAGTTCTACAAAGACTCAGTCGAGTAATGTCTAAACACCTGATTGAACCTAATTTATATATATTAGGTTGTTTGAGACCAGAGAATTCTTTGTAGTTTAGAGGGAAGATAGTCGTTACTCTACCGTACCCAAGGTAAGAGAGAGAATGGAGACAGTCGTTACTTTACTTTACCTTTGGTAAACTAGACCGAAGACCTGTTGTCACTTTACTGTACCCTGGGTAAACGAGAATCATGTTTTTTATCAGATTTATTGTCCGTTTGTCATCGAAATGATGTTTTGTTACACTGTGTCCAAAGAGTCAATTGACTTCCCCCCGAGAACATGAAGTTATTGAAAGAACTAGTCACCTAGCTGATCGATTGGCAAGTGGTAGGTTAAAGAACTAATTTCGGAACTGTCCCTCGGTACAGCTGGTTAGTTCATTTTTGTTTTTTTTTTCAATTTCAAATAAAGATTATCATCACTGATATTCCCTGTGCTTGTTAGCAGTTTCTTCTTGTTTTCTTATTCAAGGAAGCACAACATCCACTGTCTTTTTGTTTTTTTTTGTGAAAGCGTTAAGTTTGGTTTCTTCTTTTTAATTCTTTCATTTAGTAGTATTGACCTTATAAAGTATGTTGATTTTTTTTGTTCTATTGTTCTAGAAAAACTTTACAAACTATTTCCCTAGAGTAGTTGTAATTTAGCTGCAGCAAAAGATTTTACTTTTTCATTACAAACTTTTGTTTTTCTGCAGGATAGATGTTTTTTTCCTTCTCTGTATACATTGTCAGACTTCTAGATTTCAATCGCTGTTGCCCATTAGAGAGCCATCAGTTTAAATTTAAATAAAAATTTTATTTGTTTGTTTAATGGAGGCTATAATATCCTTTAGTTTATCTGTAGGTTAATAGCTCTGGTGTGGATGTATATTGCTTGCAAAAAGTATAATAGTTTTTATTTACTTGTTTTTAAAAATTAAATAAAATTAATTGTTGATTTATAATTCTCAAAAGATTTTTGTTGGTATAAAGATTGTGCTCAACGACAAAGAATGTGCATTATAAAAGTTTTTGTAGCTTGAAGATAAGTGAGAGGATTTAAAAATTGAAGAGAGAAATTGGTATTAAATTATAGTTTTCTAAAATATAACCAAGAGGAATTCAATTTTGTTTGCGAGATATTAGTTCCAGTGAAAGCAATGCTATCAGAAAGTACCATAAAGCAGGCATGGAAAATTTAAATTTCAAAATTGTACTACCTTATAACAAAAAGAGTACATTTTAGGTTTTAAAAACTAAACCTATTTTTCCCTAGACAACAGAATACACTTTAGTCTATAGTCTAGTCTATAGTCTAGTCTATAGTCTAGTCTATAGTGTAGTCTATAGCCTAGTCTATAGTCTAGTCTATAGACTAGTCTATACACTAGTCTATAGTCTAGTCCATAGTCTAGTCCATAGTCTAGTACATAGTCTAGTCCATAGTCTAGTCTATAGTCTAGTCTATAGTCTAGTCTATAGTCTAGTCTATAGTCTAGTCTATAGCCTAGTCTATAGTCTAGTCTATAGTCTAGTCTATAATCAGTCTATAGCCTAGTATATACTCTAGTCTATAGTCTTGTCTATAGTCTAGTCTATAGTCTAGTCTATAGTCTAGTCTATAGTCTAGTGTATAGTCTAGTCTATAGTCTAGTCTATAGTCTACTCTATAGTCTTGTCTAGTCTAGTCTATAGTCTAGTCTATAGTCTCTATATCTATAGTCTAGTCTATATAGTCTAGTCTATAGTCTAGTCTATAGTCTAGTCTATAGTCTAGTCTAGTCTATAGTCTAGTCTATAGTCTAGTCTATAGTCTAGTCTATAGTCTATAGTCTAGTCTATAGTCTAGTCTATAGTCTAGTCTATAGTCTAGTCTATAATCTAGTCTATAGTCTAGTCTTAGTCTAGTCTATAGTCTAGTCTATAGTCTAGTCTATAGTCTAGTCTATAGTCTAGTCTATAGTCTAGTCTATAGTCTAGTCTATAGTCTAGTCTATAGTCTAGTCTATAGTCTAGTCTATATCTAGTCTATAGTCTAGTCTATAGTCTAGTCTATAGTCTAGTCTATAGTCTAGTCTATAGTCTAGTCTATAGTCTAGTCTATAGTCTAGTCTATAGTCTAGTCTATAGTCTAGTCTATAGTCTAGTCTATAGTCTAGTCTATAGTCTAGTCTACTATGTCTAGTCTATAGTCTAGTCTATAGTCTAGTCTATAGTCTAGTCTATAGTCTAGTCTATAGTCTAGTCTATAGTCTAGTCTATAGTCTAGTCTATAGTCTAGTCTATAGTCTAGTCTATAGTCTAGTCTATAGTCTAGTCTATAGTCTAGTCTATAGTCTAGTCTATAGTCTAGTCTATAGTCTAGTCTATAGTCTAGTCTATAGTCTAGTCTATAGTCTAGTCTATAGTCTAGTCTATAGTCTAGTCTATAGTCTAGTCTATAGTCTAGTCTATAGTCTAGTCTATAGTCTAGTCTATAGTCTAGTCTATAGTCTATCTATAGTAGTCTAGTCTATAGTCTAGTCTATAGTCTAGTCTAGTCTATAGTCTAGTCTATAGTCTAGTCTATATAGTCTAGTCTAGTCCATAGTCTAGTCCATAGTCTAGTCTATAGTCTAGTCTATAGTCTAGTCTATAGTCTAGTCTATAGTCTAGTCCATAATCTAGTCTATAGTCTAGTCTATAGTCTAGTCTATAGTCTAGTCTATAGTCTAGTCTAGTCTAGTCTAGTCTATCTAGTCTAGTCTAGTCTATAGTCTAGTCTATAGTCTAGTCTATAGTCTAGTCTATAGTCTAGTCTATAGTCTAGTCTATAGTCTAGTCTATAGTCTAGTCTATAGTCTAGTCTATAGTCTAGTCTATAGTCTAGTCTATAGTCTAGTCTATAGTCTAGTCTATAGTCTAGTCTATAGTCTAGTCTATAGTCTAGTCTATAGTCTAGTCTATAGTCTAGTCTATAGTCTAGTCTATAGTCTAGTCTATAGTCTAGTCTATAGTCTAGTCTATAGTCTAGTCTATAGTCTAGTCTATAGTCTAGTCTATAGTCTAGTCTATAGTCTAGTCTATAGTCTAGTCTATAGTCTAGTCTATAGTCTAGTCTATAGTCTAGTCTATAGTCTAGTCTATAGTCTAGTCTATAGTCTAGTCTATAGTCTAGTCTATAGTCTAGTCTATAGTCTAGTCTATAGTCTAGTCTATAGTCTAGTCTATAGTCTAGTCTATAGTCTAGTCTATAGTCTAGTCTATAGTCTAGTCTATAGTCTAGTCTATAGTCTAGTCTATAGTCTAGTCTATAGTCGTCTAGTCTAGTCTATAGTCTAGTCTATAGTCTAGTCTATAGTCTAGTCTATAGTCTAGTCTATAGTCTAGTCTATAGTCTAGTCTATAGTCTAGTCTATAGTCTAGTCTATAGTCTAGTCTATAGTCTAGTCTATAGTCTAGTCTATAGTCTAGTCTATAGTCTAGTCTATAGTCTAGTCTATAGTCTAGTCTATAGTCTAGTCAGTCTATAGTCTAGTCTAGTCTAGTCTAGTCTATAGTCAGTCTATAGTCTAGTCTATAGTCTAGTCTATAGTCTAGTCTATAGTCTAGTCTATAGTCTAGTCTATAGTCTAGTCTATAGTCTAGTCTATAGTCTAGTCTATAGTCTAGTCTATAGTCTAGTCTATAGTCTAGTCTATAGTCTAGTCTATAGTCTAGTCTATAGTCTAGTCTATAGTCTAGTCTATAGTCTAGTCTATATCTATTCTATAGTCTAGTCTATAGTCTAGTCTATAGTCTAGTCTATAGTCTAGTCTATAGTCTAGTCTATAGTCTAGTCTATAGTCTAGTCTATAGTCTAGTCTATAGTCTAGTCTATAGTCTAGTCTATAGTCTAGTCTATAGTCTAGTCTATAGTCTAGTCTATAGTCTAGTCTATAGTCTAGTCTATAGTCTAGTCTATAGTCTAGTCTATAGTCTAGTCTATAGTCTAGTCTATAGTCTAGTCTATAGTCTAGTCTATAGTCTAGTCTAGTCTAGTCTATAGTCTAGTCCATAGTCTAGTCCATAGTCTAGTCTATAGTCTAGTCTATAGTCTAGTCTATAGTCTAGTCTATAGTCTAGTCCATAATCTAGTCTATAGTCTAGTCTATAGTCTAGTCTATAGTCTAGTCTATAGTCTAGTCTAGTCTAGTCTAGTCTAGTCTAGTCTAGTCTAGTCTAGTCTAGTCTATAGTCTAGTCTATAGTCTAGTCTATAGTCTAGTCTATAGTCTAGTCATAGTCTAGTCTATAGTCTAGTCTATATCTAGTCTATAGTCTAGTCTATAGTCTATCTATAGTCTAGTCTATAGTCTAGTCTATAGTCTATCTATAGTCTAGTCTATAGTCTAGTCTATAGTAGTCTATAGTCTATCTATAGTCTAGTCTATAGTCTAGTCTATAGTCTAGTCTATAGTCTAGTCTATAGTCTAGTCTATAGTCTAGTCTATAGTCTCTAGTCTATAGTCTAGTCTAGTCTAGTCTATAGTCTAGTCTATAGTCTAGTCTATAGTCTAGTCTATAGTCTAGTCTATAGTCTAGTCTATAGTCTAGTCTATAGTCTAGTCTATAGTCTAGTCTAATAGTCTATAGTCTAGTCTATAGTCTAGTCTATAGTCTAGTCTATAGTCTAGTCTATAGTCTAGTCTATAGTCTAGTCTATAGTCTAGTCTATAGTCTAGTCTATAGTCTAGTCTATAGTCTAGTCTATAGTCTAGTCTATAGTCTAGTCTATAGTCTAGTCTATAGTCTAGTCTATAGTCTAGTCTATAGTCTAGTCTATAGTCTAGTCTATAGTCTAGTCTATAGTCTAGTCTATAGTCTAGTCTATAGTCTAGTCTATAGTCTAGTCTATAGTCTAGTCTATAGTCTAGTCTATAGTCTAGTCTATAGTCTAGTCTATAGTCTAGTCTATAGTCTAGTCTATAGTCTAGTCTATAGTCTAGTCTATAGTCTAGTCTATAGTCTAGTCTATAGTCTAGTCTATAGTCTAGTCTATAGTCTAGTCTATAGTCTAGTCTATAGTCTAGTCTATAGTCTAGTCTATAGTCTAGTCTATAGTCTAGTCTATAGTCTAGTCTATAGTCTAGTCTATAGTCTAGTCTATAGTCTAGTCTATAGTCTAGTCTATAGTCTAGTCTATAGTCTAGTCTATAGTCTAGTCTATAGTCTAGTCTATAGTCTAGTCTATAGTCTAGTCTATAGTCTAGTCTATAGTCTAGTCTATAGTCTAGTCCATAGTCTAGTCCATAGTCTAGTCTATAGTCTAGTCTATAGTCTAGTCTATAGTCTAGTCTATAGTCTAGTCCATAATCTAGTCTATAGTCTAGTCTATAGTCTAGTCTATAGTCTAGTCTATAGTCTAGTCTAGTCTAGTCTAGTAGTCTAGTCTAGTCTAGTCTAGTCTAGTCTATAGTCTAGTCTATAGTCTAGTCTATAGTCTAGTCTATAGTCTAGTCTATAGTCTAGTCTATAGTCTAGTCTATAGTCTAGTCTATAGTCTAGTCTATAGTCTAGTCTATAGTCTAGTCTATAGTCTAGTCTATAGTCTAGTCTATAGTCTAGTCTATAGTCTAGTCTATAGTCTAGTCTATAGTCTAGTCTATAGTCTAGTCTATAGTCTAGTCTATAGTCTAGTCTATAGTCTAGTCTATAGTCTAGTCTAGTCTAGTCTATAGTCTAGTCTATAGTCTAGTCTATAGTCTAGTCTATAGTCTAGTCTATAGTCTAGTCTATAGTCTAGTCTATAGTCTAGTCTATAGTCTAGTCTATAGTCTAGTCTATAGTCTAGTCTATAGTCTAGTCTATAGTCTAGTCTATAGTCTAGTCTATAGTCTAGTCTATAGTCTAGTCTATAGTCTAGTCTATAGTCTAGTCTATAGTCTAGTCTATAGTCTAGTCTATAGTCTAGTCTATAGTCTAGTCTATAGTCTAGTCTATAGTCTAGTCTATAGTCTAGTCTATAGTCTAGTCTAGTCTAGTCTATAGTCTAGTCTATAGTCTAGTCTATAGTCTAGTCTATAGTCTAGTCTATAGTCTAGTCTATAGTCTAGTCTATAGTCTAGTCTATAGTCTAGTCTATAGTCTAGTCTATAGTCTAGTCTATAGTCTAGTCTATAGTCTAGTCTATAGTCTAGTCTATAGTCTAGTCTATAGTCTAGTCTATAGTCTAGTCTATAGTCTAGTCTATAGTCTAGTCTATAGTCTAGTCTATAGTCTAGTCTATAGTCTAGTCTATAGTCTAGTCTATAGTCTAGTCTATAGTCTATAGTCTAGTCTATAGTCTAGTCTATAGTCTAGTCTATAGTCTAGTCTATAGTCTATAGTCTAGTCTATAGTCTAGTCTATAGTCTAGTCTATAGTCTAGTCTATAGTCTAGTCTATAGTCTAGTCTATAGTCTAGTCTATAGTCTAGTCTATAGTCTAGTCTATAGTCTAGTCTATAGTCTAGTCTATAGTCTAGTCTATAGTCTAGTCTATAGTCTAGTCAATAGTCTAGTCTATAGTCTAGTCTATAGTCTAGTCTATAGTCTATAGTCTAGTCTATAGTCTAGTCTATAGTCTAGTCTATAGTCTAGTCTATAGTCTAGTCTATAGTCTAGTCTATAGTCTAGTCTATAGTCTAGTCTATAGTCTAGTCTATAGTCTAGTCTATAGTCTAGTCTATAGTCTAGTCTATAGTCTAGTCTATAGTCTAGTCTATAGTCTAGTCTATAGTCTAGTCTATAGTCTAGTCTATAGTCTAGTCTATAGTCTAGTCTATAGTCTAGTCTATAGTCTAGTTCTAATAGTCTAGTCTATAGTCTAGTCTATAGATCTAGGTCTATTAGTCTAGCTATAGTCTAGTCTATAGTCTAGTCTATAGTCTCGTCTAATAGTTAGTCTATAGTCTAGTCTATAGTCTAGTCTATAGTCTAGTCTATAGCTCGTCTTAGTCTAGTCTATAGTCTAGTCTATAGTCTAGTCTATAGTCTAGTCTATAGTCTAGTCTATAGTCTAGTCTATAGTCTAGTCTATAGTCTAGTCTATAGTCCAGTCTATAGTCTAGTCTATAGTCTAGTCCATACTGTCTAATCTATAGTCTAGTCTATAGTCTAGTCTATAGTCTAGTCTATAGTCTAGTCTATAAATCTAGTCTATAGTCTACTCTATAGTCTAATCTATAGTCTAGTCTATAGTCTAGTCTATAGTCTAGTCTATAGTCTAGTCTATAGTCTAGTCTATGTCTAGTCTATCGTCTAGTCTATATTCTAGTCTATAGTCCAGTCTATAGTCTAGTCTTAGTCTAGTCTATATTCTAGTCTATAGTCCAGTCTATAGTCTAGTCTCTAGTCTAGTCTATAGTCTAGTCTATAGTCTAGTCTATAGTCTAGTCTATAGTCTAGTCTATAGTCTAGTCTATAGTCTAGTCTATAGTCTAGTCTATAGTCTAGTCTATAGTCTAGTCTATAGTCTAGTCTATAGTCTAGTCTATAGTCTAGTCTATAGTCTAGTCTGTAGTCTAGTCTATAGTCTAGTCTATAGTCTAGTCTATAATCTAGTCTATAGTCTAGTCTATAGACTAGTCTATAGTCTAGTCTATAGTCTAGTCTATAGTCTAGTCTATAGTCTAGTCTATAGTCTAGTCTATAGTCTAGTCTATAGTCTAGTCTATAGTCTAGTCTATAGTCTAGTCTATAGTCTAGTCTATAGTCTAGTCTATAGTCTAGTCTATAGTCTAGTCTGTAGTCTAGTCTATAGGCTAGTATATGGTCTTATTTATAGTTTAGTCTATTATTTAGTCTGTAGTGTATTCTATAGTCAATTCTATAGTCTATTACTAGGAGCCCTTGATGTGTCGCCCCCAAAAGATCTTCCATGACCTTATATATTCATAACCACCATCAAAAGATAAGGTGTTGCTGATTTTTACAGTTTCGGTTAAATTTTAAATTTCTTTCGCCTTTGCTTACAAATTATTCAGTTGCTTATCCTAATTTTCACATTTTCAGTTAGCAAATGATACTTCCTTTATGGTTTGCAATCAGCCAAGAAGTAAAATAAAACGAATACCGTTAAAAACCGAAAAAATAAAACTAAACCATGCAATATTAAAATTATTGTATTAAAAAGAAACAAAACAATGCTATGCAAAATATACCCCTCATCATAAGCATAAGAAATGCTGCAAAATAAAACAAAAATCCCGTTTTTAAAAAATAACAGTTCTAAGAATGCAGTACGAATAACACGATTACCACGTACAAATAATATAACATGGTCGTAAAGTGTTACCTATATACATAACTATTTGCTGAATGGTAACGGTAACACTAGTTAAACTATTAAGAAACCCCAAACAGCAAAACAAGTGGTATCGATACAACTGTATACTTTCACAACTAACTAGTAGTAATACACTTGGCAATAAACAATAACAGAGGCGTAACATCCGTGTAATGTATGTTAAGATTTAAAGGCGATAATAAATAAAATTACAAATAAAGTTACAAAACATGTTAGAATACGAATTAAGTTAAAGAAATAATAACAAAAAGAGTTCTTTTCGTTTCCATTTAATTTATTGGTCTATAAAATTGCCAACCATAAACATACTTACTACGTATGAATCATGGTAACATGCAAACATATGTGCACCTTTCCTGTTGCTATTGTTGTGGGTCATAAACAATTGTGGTAATAGTTAAATGGATTTTGTTTTTGCAATTTTTTATTCTTATAAATGTTGCAACATTTACATTTTGTTTTCGTTTCAATTTTTGATTGTATGTTTAAATAAATACGTGCTTAGTTTATGATTTTAGTGGATAAAATACAATTTAAAGTAAGGTAAATACAAATTTGCAATTTGCAAGGGTTTTTAAGTTTTCGTATTAAAATTGTATGTTTAATTTAGTTGTATTAGAGAAATTGCTTAAAATTTTTACAAGAAACAGAACGACATATTCTATTTTTAACTCCTAAGAATCATTAACAAGTCTTTTGAGTTCCAATTATCCTACAGTACGAAAAGTGTCAATTGGCAACTTTCACTAGTTATATTACCGCATATCAAACTAACTAGTTAGCTCTAGTAAATAATTTTTATACCCTACACCACTTTAGTGGGGAGGGTGTATTGGATTTGTGCTGATGTTTGTAACATACAAAAATATTCGTCCTAGACCCACCATAAAGTATACCAATCGGCCTAGAATCGTTTCCTGAGTCGATTAAGCTTTGTCCGTCCGTCCGTCTGGCTGGCTGCCCATGTAAAAATTGTGCGCAAGGTACAGGTCGCAATTTTCAATATAATTGGATGAAATTTGGCACGCACGTTTTATTTGACCCAAGGACGAATCCTATTGAAAATGGTTAAAATCTGTCCATTATTTCACCTAGCCTCCATAGAACAGAACCCCCCGAAAAGGGCTTCTGAGCTCATAATTATGTTAAATATACAGATATATCGATAAAATATGGCACAACTAAGTTTTATAGAAGTCTTGATGACCCTGCCAAATTTCATAAATATCGGGCCCCATTTGACCCTAGCTCCCATACAAAGTCCCCTTCAGAAAATGACTTGAATTCCACAAAAAATATATGTTTTAAAAATGTTCCTATTTGGCCGCTTGGCACATTTCTGACGAAATTAAATGGTGAAAGTGACCGTTTGAAGCAGAAAATTCAAAAATGTTTGATAACAGTAATTAGAGCCTTGCATGAACAACAGATCAGTAGCTCAGTCTAACTACAAGATGATAGACCCCAAGTTCAACTCCAGTTTCAGAATTGTTTTTCGTTTTGTTGGAGAATTTGAGCTAGTGATATAAAGGAAACATGTTATGCATAAGTGTCAATCAACCACTCTTAACGATATTCCCTTGTTAAATTCACCAGTAAGTGGCACTGGGTTAAAAATTCATTAAAAAATAGTCTTTTGGGGCTTTAGGGGCCGTTGTCTAACTAGTTCTTCACACTGCCGAGCAATTTCAGAAGTATGGCAAGCACGGCTTTTCTGAGAACAAAATGCTTGATTCAAGTACGAATTTGTACAAAAAACCTAATTTAAGTCTTTTTTGGATCAAAGAGGTCTTATAATGTACTTCTTTTGAGAATTTATGAATTTATGATTTGAGAAATTATAACCGTAGTTAGTTAGTAGTTCGTTAGTTAGTTAGTTAGTTAGTTAGTTAGTTAGTTAGTTAGTTAGTTAGTTAGTTAGTTAGTTAGTTAGTTAGTTAGTTAGTTAGTTAGTTAGTTAGTTAGTTAGTTAGTTAGTTAGTTAGTAGTTAGTTAGTTAGTTAGTTAGTTAGTAGTTAGTTAGTTAGTAGTAGTTAGTTAGTTAGTAGTTAGTTAGTTAGTTAGTTAGTTAGTTAGTTAGTTAGTTAGTTAGTTAGTTAGTTAGTTAGTTAGTTAGTTAGTCGTAGTTAGTTAGTTAGTAGTTAGTAGTTAGTTAGTAGTTAAGTTAGTTGTAGTTAGTTAGTTAGTAGTTAGTTAGTTAGTTAGTTAGTAGTTAGTTAGTAGTTAGTAGTTAGTTCGTAGTTAGTTAGTTAGTTAGTAGTTAGTTAGTTAGTTAGTTAGTTAGTTAGTTAGTTAGTTAGTTAGTTAGTTAGTTAGTTAGTTCGTTAGTTAGTTAGTAGTTAGTTAGTTAGTAGTTAGTTAGTTAGTAGTTAGTTAGTTAGTTAGTTAGTTAGTTAGTTAGTTAGTTAGTTAGTTAGTAGTTAGTTAGTTAGTTAGTTAGTAGTTAGTAGTTAGTTAGTTAGTTAGTTAGTTAGTAGTTAGTTAGTTAGTTAGTTAGTTAGTTAGTTAGTTAGTTAGTTAGTTAGTTAGTAGTATTTAGTTAGTTAGTAGTAGTTAGTTAGTTAGTTAGTTAGTTAGTAGTTAGTTAGTTAGTTAGTTAGTTAGTTAGTTAGTTAGTTAGTTAGTTAGTTAGTTAGTTAGTTAGTTAGTTAGTTAGTTAGTTAGTTAGTTAGTTAGTTAGTTAGTTAGTTAGTTAGTTAGTTAGTTAGTTAGTTAGTTAGTTAGTTAGTTAGTTAGTTAGTTAGTTAGTTAGTAGTTAGTTAGTAGTTAGTTAGTTAGTTAGTTAGTTAGTTAGTTAGTTAGTTAGTTAGTTAGTTAGTTAGTTAGTTAGTTAGTTAGTTAGTTAGTTAGTTAGTTAGTTAGTTAGTTAGTTAGTTAGTTAGTTAGTAGTAGTTAGTAGTTAGTTAGTTAGGTTAGTTAGTTAGTTAGTTAGTTAGTTAGTTAGTTAGTTAGTTAGTTAGTTAGTTAGTTAGTTAGTTAGTTAGTTAGTTAGTTAGTTAGTTAGTTAGTTAGTTAGTTAGTTAGTTAGTTAGTTAGTTAGTTAGTTAGTTAGTTAGTTAGTTAGTTAGTTAGTTAGTTAGTTAGTTAGTAGTTAGTAGTTAGTAGTTAGTTAGTTAGTTAGTAGTTAGTTAGTTAGTTAGTTAGTTAGTTAGTTAGTTAGTTAGTAGTTAGTTAGTTAGTTAGTTAGTTAGTTAGTTAGTTAGTTAGTTAGTTAGTTAGTTAGTTAGTTAGTTAGTTAGTTAGTTAGTTAGTAGTTAGTAGTTAGTTAGTTAGTTAGTTAGTTAGTTAGTTAGTTAGTTAGTTAGTTAGTTAGTTAGTTAGTTAGTGTAGTTAGTTAGTTAGTTAGTAGTTAGTAGTTAGTTAGTTAGTTAGTTAGTTAGTGAGTTAGTTAGTAGTTAGTTAGTTAGTTAGTTAGTTAGTTAGTAGTTAGTAGTTAGTTAGTTAGTTAGTTAGTTAGTTAGTAGTTAGTTAGTTAGTTAGTTAGTTAGTTAGTTAGTTAGTAGTTAGTTAGTTAGTTAGTTAGTTAGTTAGTAGATTGTTGGATTATAAACAATATTTGAATTTAATTTTATGACAGTCTATTCGTCTGTCCTTGCGTCCGTCTGTCTACTGAAATTGCGATAGAGTCCAAAGAGCTAGAGATCTGAGATGGATAATATCTAAAAACAAGTAGCCCCATTGTTTCAACCATGATTCTAAATGTAAATTAAGCTGTAAATTTGCTGAAATTTGGCAACCTTCCTTCGGAAGGTAATTATAATACAATTCGACGAAAAGTATTTGAAGTATTTGAAGAAAAATGTTTTATTCTTAGTTCTGTTGCAATAATTTTTTTTACTAAAATATTTTTCTAATATTCTTCAGATAATTAAGTTTTCTACTACTTTCATTCTTATTACATACTCACATCTCAATCACAAGCAAACCACTCCTAAATAAACTTTTCAATGTCCAACAGACATCAACAGGCTGTCATGATCTCTTTTTAAATAAATAGAAAAACATCTCACTTTTAATGTTTTAATCGAATAATAAATAATTGCATTAAATTACGGAAAAAATCAAACTAAAATCAATAAAAAGCTAAAAAAACTAAACCGACAAGTTAGCAGAAAAAAGCAAAAAGAAACAGATCATTCACTTAAACTGCCAATTAACGAAGATGTTAAGCACCACCTGTGATGCTCTCAACAAATGCAATAACAAATGTTCAATCAATGGTTAAATTGCATGATAACAAGACAAGGAAACTGCAATTGCACAAAAAAGACATTAAATCAATTTAGTTGTCAACAGAAAAAAAAAACAAAAATTCAGCAAGAATTTCATAAAAACATAAATAATTTTTGTATGAAAGTCTTTTATTCAACTGCAAGCCAAAGAATGCAGCAGCCGCAGCCAGGTTGTGAAGACAAAAATGAAACCAGAACACAAACATTTAACACAGCAAACTACGAATAATGTTCAAAAAAGCTGCAACAATTACATTGTCTAAATGAGTCACAAAAAGCACAATCCAAAAAAACTCAAAAAAAAAAAAAAAAAAAACGAAATGTGCCATGAGGACAAAAGGAAACCAGCAACCAACTAACCAACAGAACTGCTTTAGAATCATGTAGTATGAGGTTTGCAAAAATACAAAAATTGCTTTTAACTTGTTTGTAAAAAGCGATTGGCACAAAAAAAAGCACACAAACATACACTAAGGCAAAAATAAAGGAACTTAACAGGAATTGGCAAGGAATTCCAAAAAAAAAAAAAAAAAACACACACATTTGCCCATAAAAACAGTTAAAATGTTTTAATCAAACTGGTCAAAACATGATCAGTATGTCAGGGTGCTGACAAGCCAATTAAAGTGTTTGATAAGCATGACCTACAGATAGACATAAGGACGGACAATGAACACTGTAATGAAAGTAAAACAACAGGATAAAACAATTAAGGTAGTAGGAGTACATAAGGATACAACTACGTACATACATATGTATGTACATATTAGTGAATAAATGTCACATTTTGTGATTTACAGGAAAATCTGTTTACTGATTTTATGGAAGAGAAAAAGATTTCCAAGCAGTTTACAGTGAAGTCAACTTAAATAGTAAAACGTTTATACATTTTTATCCGATTGTTAATCGATCGATAAGTTCGATAGCCATTCTGAACATACAAAAATCCTATAGGAAAAAGATAGGTCAATCGCTTTAAGAATCGCCTGAGTTCAAAATTCAAGATAATTCACTTCCTCCCCATTTTTATCCTATCCTGCTGTAATGTGACAATTTTATAATTTCTACTCCTTTGCAGTTTTATTTCAATTTAATTTTAAAAATTTACTTTAATTTGACTTTTTAACATCAATTTAATTAGGTATATGTCGATGAGAATACTTCCCTAACATTTTAAGTGATAATATTAAGTACTTACAAATGCAACAATGCATTATTAAGTACCTTTCAATATTACACTGGACCAATGTGGTTTTATGATCTTTTTATTCTTCTTTGCGTTTTTCAGCATTTTCGGTTTTCTTTAAAAATTGTATAAAGTTTAAAAAGACAGAATATACTAAATAATAAAGTTTAAAAGATAATTTGCTGTATATAATTTTACAAATTTTTACAATTTTAAAGGAAATTTCTAAATCTCTATATTCGAAAGGAAAATTACATCTTTCCTTACAATTATAAACAGAAAGGTAAAGAAAATTTAGATAAAAATTTAGTTATTTTTCACTGATTTAGTCAATTTTCAATATAGGATTATTATACTATACTCTCGAGTAAATATTATTTATCTTGGACCAAGATTTGGGACAACGTGTCCCAAACACCAGTCACTTACTCGAGAGTAACCAGTTTGAGTGTTGCCTCAAAATCTGTTGATGTGGCCACCAACTAGTAGTTTTACATGCCTTGAATCTGTTCAACAACAAAGTGCTTAGTAATAATTCAGCAAAACCAAAATTTCATTGATCAAAACGGGATTGGACACAAATCATAGAAGTATTCAACAGAAATCCAGAAAATAATACACCTTACAATGATTCAGTCTAACCCATAAACAAATTTCCTAATATTCTAACTTAGAGACTCAAAATTACCAATTAACAACAGAATAAATTTCTTTCCAAATTACAACTAACTTCTAAAATTATAATTATGGCTTATAAACTATCTTAAGAAGTTCAAATTTTAACAATTCATTATTAAAATCACATCTTAAAATTCAGAAAAATTAAATTTATATCAATATATTAACAACTATTTAATATTAACAACAATTAAACTTAGCTTAATGATCGTATCTAATATTTGAAATAATATGTCCATTAAAGTTTAAAAACAAATACCGAACAATATGATCATTTGTTATTTCAAATATTAAAAACGACTAAATCAAAATTCTATATACTAACACCTATATTAATATTTTCTAAATTAAAACATGATCTGATGAAATTTTAACAACTATTAATTATAACTTATAATTAACTTATAATTAAATTTTCCTAACTATTAAATAATTTAACTAAGTAAAAATTAATACTAAAATTAACATCTTAATATAAACATTACAAATACGGTGTAAATCGACTCTAAAATCATCAAGCAGAAGGCCTTCAGCATTGGAATCGAGACCCTACTGTAAGTTACAATTTGTTAGTTCCTTTTGTTTTATTATTCCAATAAGATGTTAATATTTTAGTAGTAATTACTCGCTCATTGATAATTTTGATTTATTCTTTTCATTTTTCATTAAACATTACAACAACAAAGAAAGTTTGTTGCTTTACTCTTTTAGTGAGTTTTGATTTGAATTGTTGAAGCTTTTCTCTGTTGGTTAATGTAAATGAGAATGATACTTTTTTTTTTTTACTCTTTCTTTTATAATTTATCTATTATCATAATAATTTACTTACTTTAAATTTAAGAGAAATAATGAAATGTATTTCTGAAGAGATTTTGTTATAATACATATAATTTTGAAATTGAAATTATGACAGTGTGATACTCTTTTGATTATGTAGAACTACAGGGACAGAGGTAAGGTAATGTGTGATAGGGTTTTCTTATAAACTTTCTAGGCCTTAGGAAAACACGGTCGGGTGGGTTGAGAGCCTTTAGCAATAACACCAATGCTAACAAAAGGATGTGATATTGATTGTAGGAGGAATTTTTATAGTTTTTTTTTTATTTAATAAAAAGGGCAATTAAATCGCACGTAAGTTTTTTTCTTATTGTACGGAACCAGGTACAATGGAACAAGATCCCCGCCCATATCTCCCGATCTAGCTAGTCAGCCAGTACGTGCGTAAGGTTCCATATGGCCAAACATTGTAGAAAAGTTTTTAACTTCTGCTCCCCGAATATAACCTGCTACACTGCACTGGTAAGGTTAAGGTGGATGATAGCAGTGCCGCGAACCTGAATAGCTAATTAGTGGTAATGGAAGATTAATAGCTAACAGCACCCATCGGAGCTACGACTCTTAATCTAGTACACAGAGGAAAAAAAAATATACACGCCTGGTACGTATTTTATGACGCCTTGAGAGGAACGAAGGAGTCGGAGGGATTCTGAAAAAATTTTGATCCAGAGATCCTTATCTTCTCCCTTGTCCATCGTGCGTCCTCGTTATATCTTCTAGTCGTCAGTACCAAGTTCGTTATTCTGACGCTTAATTAGTGTTAGTATGGATTTGTCCTCCAGAATAGGAGGAGGAACCCACACTCTCACCGTCGTACGAAAAGGTACTTGGTCCAGTGGGACGATTTCAATCTTCGCGTTGGGCTAGGGTTCGCTGATGCAGTTTTTGAGAAAGCCTAGGGCTTTCTCATTACCACATCCGATGATTTTGACACCCTTTGACCATTTGGCGCCGTCGAACGCAGTAAAGGAGTCATCCTCACTGCGTGCGAGTTCGTCAACTAGTGCCCCCAAAATCATCTCCTCCAGAAGTAACCATCTGTCCGTAGTAATTTTCCCATCGGGATGACTACGGTCTATAATGGCTACTTGCAGCTCAGGTGCTGATGTTAAGCTAGTTGATGGTTTCAACCGCTTACCCTCAGACACCTGCGTTTCACCTGACCTTTTCCGCTTTATACTAGGCCTGCTTGCTCGACTTTTAGTGACCGTCGCTGTACCTAGAGGAAGATGCAGACAGTCCCTTGGGTGTTGTGCTAGCAGACTTTGTCATGCCGCATTGGTCATCACCTCTCTTTGGTCCCGACGTGGCTTTCTTTGATGAAGATGGCTGTACGTTAGGATTCTCCGAGACGGTGATCGTGTTCGGTCCAGTGCTGGTATGGGGCACATGTTTAGATGTCACATGCCTGCTCTGGCTTGGTTCCGTCTTAGTTGTGGCTGGCCTGACCTCCACAACAGTAGTATTTAGCATGGTCTCATACTTTTGTATGCGGTAGGTATGTTTACGCCGCAAACGCTTTTCTCCAGCGATCTGACATACCGGAGAGAGCGTTTGTAGCCCGCCAATTTTTTTCGTTTGTCCTGTTCCGTGTCCTGTCCTTTGTTTGTCTGTTTTTGGTCTCCCTTAACAGAGTTTCCTTTTGCAGGGTCTCCTTTTACAGGGTCATTGGCCTCCGGATTGAGGAAAAGTCCGACAGAAATCCTCAAGTCAAAATATACCAAGGCAAGGTTTATTTAAAACAAGATTGCTAAATATGCTGCAAACTGTACCCCACATGAGCTGGATGAGGAAAATCGCATCAAGAAAGAGTATCAACGGCTTTTGGAAACCTTTCCCAGCATCTCTAAGGAAGCATCCCGAAACACAGAGAGCTCCAAGCGAAACCACTCTAAGACACAGGGAGGAAAACGATAGCTTACACAAAAGCCACTCCTGGGCCCTCCACTAGCACAACCATCCTTTAACGTCATGGTAAAGCATAATCTCCTCATGGCCCTAGCAAACTACAAAGGTGATGTAATTAGCTTCGTAATAACGTATAGGTGCATTAATCATTATTTAATATCCATGATTCTACATGTCATATGCATGTTTATTTTGGCCCATTCATTTAAAAAGTATTTTCTACATACATACATACATACATACATACATACATACATACATATGTACATATGTATGTACATACATATGGCTTCGTTAGAATTCCATTGAGCAGATTGTTATTTTTTCCAGCAGATTTTAAGATATTAAATCCTGTATGTAGTTTATTTATCTAAGTATTCTACTTTTTCCTTCTTCTTCATACATTTTTATTAACACTTTTCTATTTAGCCTAGATATATAGGAGCCAAAGAAAACAAAGACACTAAAATCCTATAAAAAATAAAGGCGGATAAGCCGACTAAATTACATCCTATGACGAGTTACTTTACAAAGCCAGACATTTACGATAGCTTAGCAAATAATAAACGAAATAATTTTATCTGAATAACAACATTTCTAAGAGAGACTTCCACAAGATAGATTCCTACGGACCAAATGCATAAGTTTTGTTATTGATTTATGCTTATGTGTTTGAATATACAGACTTCTTAAAGTAATCCTAAAAAGATTGCTTTGCTTATTGGTAGAAGCAATATTTTTTCTCTGAGTAACAAATATCCAGAAAAATACATTCACTCTATTACCATAGTGTAGCGTTCACAAAGCAAGCAGCCTTGTAGAGAAATTTCAAGACATTATCAGCAAAGAGTGTTAAAAGATTACTTGCAATTTTAATTTCTAATTACAGTACTAGTACTAAAAGTACAAACGGTCCTCAATGTTTTCGTCGGCTTAATGCATCAGAATGTTTTTCAACATTTGTTATTTTTTTCATCTCGTCGAAATCTACAAAGGAACAATTTCATCAGTATTAGTTGTATTGTATAATACAAGATAAGTAATTAGAAATGCATACCTAGCAGTGGAAAGGGTTACTACGAGAAGGATTCTCGTTAGTGTTTTAATTTAAAGCATTAGAGTGAAAAAAACTTGCAGTCATTTTCTTAAACAAGATGAGATTTTTTGTAAGACATTAATCCCCTAAAAGACATCATTTGCTAAAGAAATGTAGAACGATTATACATATATTCGTATAATGTCTTGTCTTTGGTATGACTTAGACTCATTCCTCAACTTTGTGACCATTAACTAACTAACTAACTAACTAACTAACTAACTAACTAACTAACTAACTAACTAACTAACTAAGTAACTAACTACTAACTAACTAACTACTAACTAACTACTAACTAACTAACTACTAACTAACTAACTAACTAACTAACTACTAACTAACTAACTAACTACTACTAACTAACTAACTAACTAACTAACTAACTAACTAACTAACTAACTAACTAACTAACTAACTAACTAACTAACTAACTAACTAACTAACTAACTAACTAACTAACTAACTAACTAACTAACTAACTACTAACTAACTAACTAACTAACTAACTAACTAACTAACTAACTAACTAACTAACTAACTAACTAACTAACTAACTAACTAACTACTAACTAACTAACTAACTAACTAACTAACTACTAACTAACTAACTAACTAACTAACTAACTAACTAACTAACTAACTAACTAACTAACTAACTAACTAACTACTAACTAACTAACTAACTAACTAACTAACTAACTAACTAACTAACTACTAACTAACTAACTAACTAACTAACTACTAACTAACTAACTAACTAACTAACTAACTAACTACTAACTAACTAACTAACTAACTAACTAACTAACTAACTAACTAACTAACTAACTAACTAACTAACTAACTAACTAACTAACTAACTAACTAACTAACTAACTAACTAACTAACTAACTAACTACTAACTAACTAACTAACGAACTAACTAACTAACTAACTAACTACTAACTAACTAACTAACTAACTAACTAACTACTAACTAACTAAAGAACTAACTAACTAACTAACTAACTAACTAACTAACTAACTAACTAACTACTAACTAACTAACTAACTAACTAACTAACTAACTACTAACTAACTAACTAACTAACTAACTAACTACTAACTAACTAACTAACTAACTAACTAACTAACTACTAACTAACTAACTAACTAACTAACTAACTAACTACTAACTAACTAACTAACTACTAACTAACTAACTAACTAACTAACTAACTAACTAACTAACTAACTAACTAACTAACTAACTAACTAACTACTAACTAACTAACTAACTAACTAACTAACACTAACTAACTAACTACTAACTAACTAACTAACTAACAACTAACTACTAACTAACTAACTACTAACTAACTAACTACTAACTAACTAACTACTAACTACTAACTAACTAACTAACTAACTAACTAACTACTAACTACTAACTAACTAACTACTAACTAACTAACTAACTACTAACTAACTAACTAACTAACTACTAACTACTAACTAATACTAACTAACTAACTAACTAACTAACTAACTAACTAACTAACTAACTAACGAACTAACTAACTAACTAACTAACTAACTACTAACTACTAACTAACTAACTAACTAACTAACTAACTAACTAACTACTAACTAACTAACTAACTAACTAACTAACTAACTAACTACTAACTAACTAACTAACTAACTACTAACTAACTAACTAACTAACTAACTAACTAACTAACTAACTAACTAACTAACTAACTAACTAACTAACTAACTAACTAACTAACTAACTAACTACTACTACTAACTAACTAACTACTAACTAACTAACTAACTAACTAACTACTAACTACTAACTAACTAACTAACTAACTAACTAACTAACTAACTAACTAACTACTAACTAACTAACTACTACTAACTAACTAACTAACTACTAACTAACTAACTAACTAACTAACTACAACTAACTAACTAACTAACTAACTAACTAACTAACTACTAACTAACTAACTAACTAACTAACTAACTAACTACTAACTGACTAACTACTAACTAACTTACTACTAACTAACTGACTAACTAACTAACTAACTAACTAACTAACTAATTAACTAACTAACTAACTAACTAACTAACTAGCTAACTACCTAACATGAGGATCCGTAAATTGCACCTAGTTCTAAATCAGATCTGTTGTGCGATCCTTTTCATTCTTTTTCTATTGAGAAAAAGAACAAGTTAAAATATATGTATAGTCGAGCATGGCCGACCATATGTTGATTATGTTGAAAATGTGTAATATATTTTTAATAATAAAACAAAAACAGAGATTTCTTAAAAAGTGTTTATACAAGTGCAAGGGTTTATTTGGACCTATACTTATACATTTGGTTAGAGAGATATACGTCTACATTAGAGTTATTTATGCAGAATTTCATCGTGACCTTCAGGTGAAGGGGGGCTAGGGAAGGCCGATCATTACGAAAATTGTATTTATAAGAAAAAAAGGTTTTGTCGATTTTTTGAGAGATGCAATAACATTTAACATATATATGAGATCAAAAGCCATATTCGATTAATAATAATGAGCCAATTTTAATCATTTTTAATTGGCCTTGGGTCAAAAGAAGAGTATGTTCCAAATATCATCAAATTATCTTGTAAATTTCTACCGTGCGCACAAGGTTTACGTGGACACACAGGTGAACGGACGGATAGAAGTACATAGCTAAATAGATTCACACCAATATTTATGGGTGTTATAAACAGTACAGTATTCACTAAATACATTATTGTCCGCTGTTCAGAAACTCATTTACCTGGTCGTAACTTCAAAGAATTTTCCAATCTGTTTTCATGAAGAATGTTATATCAGGAATAATATCACTTTCAAGATATTTGGAAAAAAAGCCTTATAATGCAAAGAAATTGCTTCAAACTTTAACAGTCCTCTCTATATGCTTTACATTTCTATGAATCCACTATTATATAGGCGTTCCCTTAATCGCACATAAGTATGTGACCACTTACAATACGTAATATCATACTAATCTCAGACTTTCTGCCTTCGTTAAGGTCACCTCATAGGATCCTTGTGGTTCCACCCACAGTTTTATGCGATTCTCCCATATTTTTTTTAATTCAGTCGTCGTTGCTTCTAATGGTTTGCTTTCGCAGGTTAACTAACTCGAGCATAATTAGATTTGTGAGCCATATATCGATGGTTCCTGTGTTCTGTTTTCGGTATGAAATGGAAATGGTTTACATAGATATTTAAGTAAACAATAAGATAAGATATTTGATGTGTCAAACTGTTAGATGAATACAACATTCTAAGTATTCATTACATGCTATTAATCTTTATCAAAGAATTATCATTTTTTTACTTATACTATATTGCTACATTCTCCATATATGTAAGTCCACTTTTATCAATGTCATTACAATATCAGTATCCTGTGTATCAAACTAATTTGAGATATGAAATGTATAATAGAAAACATACTAGAAACAAAGATAAATTATAATGTGATTTTAGATGTAAGAATCCTTACAAATGAAAGTTGTTGGTAATTACCTTAGTTTGGTATTCATGCATTACATTTAATTTAAATCAAATGAAAATTAAATATAACTTATACATATGTATATAACTACCACCCAAGTATCAGTCTTTAAAAAAGCCCTAGATATTTAGCTATAGTGTTATAATGGCCCAGAATATATCATCTACTTCCATTTTTATGCAGGTCTTAAAAGAACCTTTGTATATTTTTCTTTACGTAGCATTATCGTTTGTAAAATTATTTTATTTGCCAAGACTAGAAGTGATTGTGTGAGCTAGCGAGTGTGTTTATGTTTAATATTCTGTATCATTAGTTTTCACAAGCAGAAAAGATTTCAATTATTTTTCAAATCTCTACTTTAATCGAATATTGCGAATGAAATGGAAAATACCATTATAATGTCTACTATTATTATGCATATATAGTAGAGTTGCTATATTTTAAATTTAACTAATTCCTATTCTATAGTAATTAACAGCAAATTTTCAATTACAATTATATTCGAAGTAATTGTAATTGAATTTTTATCAGTAACAATTTGTTATTTTAATTGAAGCTTTGCCAATCACAATAATTTGTAATTGAAGTTTTGCCAATTACAATTTATTATTGTAATTGAAGCTTTGTCAATCACAATTACTTATAAATATAATTGAAGGAATTTTTCCCTTAAAATTACATGTTAATTGTAATTTGTAATACCTAAATCATAATTACAAGTAATTGTAATTACAAGTAATTGTAATTACAAGTAATTGTAATAACAAGTAATTGTAATTACAAGTAATTGTAATTAGTAATTACAAATAGTTGTAATTAGTAATTATAAGTAATTGTAATTGGTAAACTTCAATTACAACTAATTGTAATTGGTTTTCGGTTAATTACATATTACAATTACAATTAATTGAAACTGAGCATTTTTTCCTTAAAATTACATATAATTTGTAATAAGTAATACCTAAATTATAATTAGAAGTAATTGGAATTTGTAAACTGTAATTACAATTACAAGTAATTGTAATTAGTAAACTGCAATTACAATTACAAGTAATTGTAATTAATAAACTTCAATTACAAGTGTAAGTAGTAAACTTCTATTACAATTTAAACTAATTGTAATTGATTTTCTGTTAACTACACAAAGTAATTTGAATGACTTCAATTACAAGTAATTGTAATTGACCATGTAATGAATGACTTTTTGTAATCATTATTGCCCCCAATCCTGTTGGGTATGATATTCAGTTAGCATGATTGTAGCAACAAATATGCTAAAGTTATTGAACTATAAACGCATTGACATCTGGTAATTTCAACTTGTCATTAATATACATATTTCAAAACATGGCAACTCTTCTCATACAAGTAAGATTATTCTGTTCTGTATCAACACATCATTTCATAGCTACTGACTTCATAAAATAGTCAAGCTAAAAAAAGTAGCAGCAGCAACAAGACAAAAAGTAGTAACATTGTATTGTATCCATTATATTGCAACTGCCGTGCTGCAATCACTATATACACTGAAAAAAAATTTTACAGTTGGATTTTTTTAAGTTGTGGGAACTTTTGCTTTTTTGAGTTTGTCCATTACAGGTAAATAAGTTTGAAGAACAAGATGCATTACTAGTTCAAGATTGGTATAAAGTTTTTAAATTCATTGGAATCAATGACTCGTTAAGATCCTTGTTTGAATCTTTCACATTAGTGTCCGACATAAGGACCTTGATATTTTATATATTCTACTATTCTAGGAGAGGTGAATGACAAACAATCCGTTGCCAATAGTGAGCTTACTACGTTTGTTAACATTTAGACAACGGATGTGTATAAAATTTAGATATCGACAACGAATTGTTGCAATGTTGCGTTGTCCATTATATATAGGTTGTCGTACGTATGTATATACTTTGACAACGGACGTTATTGAAAAGTTATAAACTCTTTGGTGTCAATTTGGTACCAGGCGTATAATATCATTTTCCCTCTGTGTACTTTCTCGGTCTTGGGTATAAAAATAACCCTATAAATAACCAGCAGAAGAGATAAAGCTGCCTCAGGTAAGTTCATCAGAAGATCAGGAAATATGCCATCCGGTGCGGGTGGCTGGAAAGAGTCGAATGAATTGACCACTTTGACCCTATTGACTATCTCCACTATATAACTAGAGGAGTGAGTTGGCGCCAAAGACTCGATATCCCATTGATCGACAATCACATTATCAGTTGCCAGATAACCCGGAAATGTATTTCCATAAATAGTTAACCTAATCTTTCATTTTATCACAACTTTACTTTAAGTGTATATTTGTTTTAAAATGTACATTGTCTTTACTTATCAAACTCTTCGATAATAATGTTGATACTGATGTTCATAATGTACTAGTAGTTGATGTTGTCGATGATGATGATGAGAATCGCATAAAGAATGCTTGACTGCTTGCAAATTCAATTAAGTTGTTTCAACACAAATCTCAGTTTAATCTGTAACACACACATATTGATGATGTTTCAGGCTGATGATGTTATCAGCCAACATTCAGGAACTATAATGATCATTATAAATAGGTTCATATGTTTTTTATGATTTATTTTCGAAAGGTATATATTACACCTATTATATCACATGATTTTATTGTTACCAATAATATCGTAATAGTAATCATAATAATGTTAGTTTTTCTACTTCTTTTTCTTTTCAAAGACAATCTAATAATACTCATTATAATTACTTTTTCATTTTATTTATTTTCAATTTATTGTCTGGAGTTCTTTGAGGGAATGAACAAATATTTACAAGGACTACCAGAGAGCAAATGGAATTCTAATGGTATTATATTAAAAATCTTTTTAACAAAGTGTTTCCTGCAAACAAGTGTCCTTGTAGATTGTCAATAAGAAAATTTAAGTTTCCGTAAATAAATTGTTTAAAGCTACATTTGTAGTATAATGTATCGGTCTGTAAGATCAGTAAAGACGGACAGAGAGACAGACAGACAGACAGACAGACAGACAGACAGACAGACAGACAGACTGACTGACTGACAGACAGACACACAGACAGCAGACAGACAGACAGACAGACAGATAGACAGATAGACAGGCAGACAGATAGACAGACATACAGACAGACAGATAGACAGACAGACGGACATAGCTAAATCGACTCAGAAAGTGATTCTGAGCCCATTAGTGAGTATAGGACCAATATTTTAAGTGTTACAAACATCAGCACAAACGCATAATACCCTCCCCACTACAATGATGTATTTTTTAAGATTTATGAGAAACCTGAATTAATAGTAATTTTCTCTGTGCACTTGATTAAAAATTATTTACATTTTTTAAATAAATTTATAAATTATTATACTGCAGCAGGTCTTAAAATTAATTTTACACACGGGCGAATAATTGCTTTCAAAATTTATTTTTGTGTACATAAGACAGACTACGTGATCAAAAAAAGTAGGAGGAAAAAAACTTACTCATGATACTCCTTCTGCCTCGTGGACACGCCACCAAAAAAATCAACAGCAAAAAGTGTTATAAATTAAAATTTATAAATAATTTTTTAAAATCAACAAGAAATATGTACATATAACCATAACAACTCTTTTATAGACATGCAGATATTTAATTTAAAGCAAAAATGCAAAAAAAACAAAATTACAGGTTATAAATGGTTTATTATTTGAGCAAATTATAAAAAAACAAACTGGCAAAATATACCACAAATAAAGACTGGTAATCGGATAAATCAACATAATAAACCGTTAACAAATAAAAATTTTTGCACAAAAAAAAAAACACACACTTTTCTCCCTAAAGGAGGTGCAAATTATTATAAATAATTTTTAACAGTTTCATTAATAATTGCACTTGTACTGTAGCCATAAACGAATAATAATTTAAGGCCTTTAAACTTAACCAAAGCAGTTGGTCTGCATACTTATTACACAAATCCTCATTCACTCACTCACTCATTTACTCACGCCTTAGGCTATTTACGTTTATGATTATTTTGTGTTTTTGATACATTTATTGAAATAAAATCATTTGTAAACTACTTGAATGTGGTTATAGCAATAAACGTAGTAGAATTTAAATACATATATATGTACATACATATGTATGTATGTTTGTACAAATATATACCTAAATACATTTAGATTATATTTGCTCTTGTTTTCCTTTCAATATAATATGCATTTGATTTAGCAAGAAGTAAAATTTCGAACCTTTGGGTAATTTAAAGGATTTATTGTAAATTGCAACTTTATATACATACATACTTACTTACAGAAGTGAACAGCATTGATTGCAAAAGCAAATCGAACAACTTTGCTTGATTAAAAGGTGGAAAGACCATATAGTTTAAATATCATAATATCCAAAAAGGCCCGATAATGGCATAATGATAGTGCTTCGAATTTGACGTAACTAACTAACTAACTAACTAACTAACTAACTAACTAACTAACTAACTAACTAACTAACTAACTACTAACTAACTAACTAACTACTAACTAACTAACTAACTACTAACTAACTAACTAACTAACTAACTAACTAACTAACTAACTAACTAACTAACTAACTAACTACTAACTAACTAACTAACTACTAACTAACTAACTAACTAACTAACTAACTAACTAACTAACTAACTAACTAACTAACTAACTAACTAACTAACTAACTAACTAACTAACTAACTAACTAACTACTAACTAACTAACTAACTAACTAACTAACTAACTAACTAACTAACTAACTAACTACTAACTAACTAACTAACTAACTAACTAACTAACTAACTAACTAACTAACTAACTAACTAACTAACTAACTAACTAACTAACTAACTAACTAACTAACTAACTAACTAACTAACTAACTAACTAACTAACTAACTAACTACTAACTAACTAACTACTAACTAACTAACTAACTACTAACTAACTAACTAACTAACTAACTAACTAACTAACTAACTAACTAACTAACTACTAACTAACTAACTAACTAACTAACTAACTAACTAACTAACTAACTAACTAACTAACTAACTAACTAACTAACTAACTACTAACTAACTAACTAACTAACTAACTAACTAACTAACTAACTAACTAACTAACTAACTAACTAACTAACTAACTAACTAACTAACTAACTAACTAACTAACTAACTAACTAACTAACTAACTAACTAACTAACTAACTACTAACTAACTAACTAACTAACTAACTAACTACACTAACTAACTACTAACTAACTAACTAACTACTAACTAACTAACTAACTACTAACTAACTAACTAACTAACTACTAACTAACTAACTAACTAACTAACTAACTAACTAACTAACTAACTAACTAACTAACTAACTACTAACTACTAACTAACTAACTAAACTAACTAACTAACTAACTAACTAACTAACTAACTACTAACTAACTAACTAAAAACTAACTAACTAACTAACTACTAACTAACTAACTAACTAACTAACTAACTAACTAACTAACTAACTAACTAACTAACTACTAACTAACTAACTAACTAACTACTAACTACTAACTAACTAACTAACTAACTAACTAACTAACTAACTAACTACTACTAACTAACTAACTAACTAACTAACTAACTAACTACTAACTAACTAACTAACTAACTAACTACTAAACTAACTACTAACTAACTAACTAACTAACTAACTAACTAACTAACTAACTAACTACTAACTAACTAACTAACTAACTAACTAACTAACTAACTAACTAACTAACTAACTACTTCTAAAGGGGGACCTTGTTTTACAGGTAGAGCCTATTATGGACCGATCCTCCAGAAAATTAGTAAGGAGATTTTGGCTCATACAAAACTTGTTTATGTCGAATTTCATCCCTGCACTCGTACTTCTGATACTGTAAAGAGTGTTAAAGTCGTTTTCTTTTGCAGATCTTTTATGGGGGGGTGCAGTCAATTATGGACCGATCCTCGTTAAAATTTTAAAGATATTTATGTTCGCATAACACTTGTTTATGTGTATTGCTATATTGGCATTTTTAAATCAATTATGATTGTTAAAACTGCATTCCGGGGGATCACTTGTATGGGGGTGTACGAAAACGTGGAGCAAGATTGCCCATTTTCAATACCAAACAAACCTTATTTATAGGGAATATTTGAATTTTTGTAAAATTTCAACTCTCTATCTCTTTTCATGCGAACGCTATCGTAATTTCAACAGACAGACGGACAGATGGACAGACTGACGGCCATGGCTCGATCGTCTTAAAATTTAAGAAGTTCTTTGAATTTGAGAAGTTCCTAGCTTATTGGGACTATTATTAAACGGAATGACAAAATCAATATAGGTACCCTCTATCTTTTTTGATGGTGAGTTTAAAAATATTGGAAAAAAATCGTGGGATTCTTTAGGATTAGCTTGCAAATTTAAATGTCGAATATCGGACAAACTAGGAGTCTTAGGATCTCAATATTAGTATCGGCCAACATCGATGTCAATACCAACTTTGTGGTATACTTAAAACATCTATTGACACCCTCAGTTAAAACTTGTAGCGAAAGGGCTAACTAACTTGCACATCAAATTTTTATGCGATATCCATTTAAAATAATCCGAACTTAAGCCATGATTATGGTATTGATAATTATATTTTTAGAATTAATTCTTGATAATTATTTCTTCTTCATTACTATAATAGGAATTTTTGTGTTGGTGTTTGTAACACACAAAAATATTGGTCTTATACCGACCTTAAAGTATACCAATGGGCATACAAAAATTTCCATCCGTCTGTCCATGTAAACCTTGTAATGAAAGTATCGCATTTTTGAGATAATGTAGTACCAAGGACGAAACCTATTGATGTTGGTTGAAATCCTCCCACTCTTAATGATGCTGTTGAATTTTTTAATGATCGGACCTCATTTGACCCTAGCCGCCCATCAGAAAATTATTTAAATGTTCAAAATGTACTTTTTGCCTGTTTTGTATACCAATTTAGGAATTTTTTCACTTAAATATTTTTCCCTCGTGCCCATTGTAGTACAACTCATAATATTAACAATAATTTTTTTTTGGTGTGAAAAATCATGCCTCTATAGTAAACAAACTTTACTCAATCACAATCAAGTATTTGTTAAGAAACTAAATCGCGAAAATTGCAATTCTTTAGTTTATTAGTGAATGGCTCTTTGCCAACAATTTATTAGGCAATACAATTTGTTATTTTTGCCTCTGTTCCTGTTGAAATTTAGCTGCCTTCTTAAATATTTGTTTTAGTTTTTAACGTTGTAGTATTCCTTTATCTGATGTGATGATGATAATCAGTTGGGAGTACAAGATGGTTGCTTTGGCGAATTTTACAAACAAATCAAGAAAGCTGTTTAACCATCGTTTTACAAATTTTGTAGGCTGAAAAGTATATTTTTCTAGAAATTCGTTTGTATTTGGTTTTCCCCCTTTTGCTGTTGTAAAAGTGCAGTTTACTACACTTCTTAGTGGTTTGCAAATTTAACACCCTATAGGTTTTTTGTTGCAGTGGGGAACAATTTAAAAAAACTCTTTAAAAAAGCATTGTTATCGCCTTTTATATTCGCATTTACTACTAAAAAGGGAATGAATGACATTACTGAGATGTTTTATGGGTATGTGATCTGAATCTCTTAGAGTTGTGTACCTTGCAAACACCCCATCAAGCCCAGTAAGTTGAGTTAAGTTGTGGTAGGCATTCGGAATTTGATGAGTATACTATGATCCAAGTTTTTCACTTAGTCCAAGCAGATACATATGAAGCAATTTCAGTAGATTGGAGAGGTGTGTTCTTCTTAAAGGAACAATAGATTACAAAGAACCTGATAGGTGCACAGAGCCCTCTGTACAAGGTCAATCAAGAGCTTGGAATCATATTTGAAAATATAACAAATAAGAAATTATAGTCTGGCGGGGCCGACCATATAATACCCTACACCTTTGACTAAAATATAATGTGATTTAATTGCCATAATAAAGCATTTAAGTTGAATTGTACCTTGCCTTAGATATACATACTTAAGCCGTTTATTGTCGAATAAAATTGTGGACATTTAAGTGAAATTTTGATGGGGGGGGCTTTTCATAGGGACTAGGGTCATATGAGAACCTATTATTATGGAATTCGTGAGGGTCATCAAGTCTTGTATACAACTTGGTTTTTGCAGCTTTTTGTCGAGATATGAGTATATTAAACATAATTATGAACTTAAAAGCCCTATTCGGCGGGTTCAGTTGTATGGGGATGTAAACCATTTTCAACAGGCTTCATCTACGGTACCATAAAAGATCATGTGCCAAATTTCATTAAATTATCTCCAAAATTGCGACCTGTAGTTTGATTATAAGGTTTAAAAGCCCTATTCGGGGGTTAAGTTGTATGGGGGCTAGGTGAAATAATGGACCGATGTTAACCATTTTCAATAGGCTTCGTCTACGATACCATAAAAGATCATGTGCCAAATTTCATTGAATTATCTCCAAAATTGCGACCTGTAGTTTGATTACAAGGATTACAAGCCCTATTGGGGGGTTCAGTTGTATGGGGGCTAGGTGAAATAATGGACCGATCTTAACCATTTTCAATAGACTTCGTCCCTGGGACAAAAGAAGATCATGTGCCAAATTTCATTGAATTATCTTCAAAATTGCGACCTGTAGTTTGATTACAAGGTTTACATGGACGGACGGACAGACGGACAGACGGACGGACAGACGGACGGGCAGACGGACGGACATAGCTAAATCGACTCAGAATGATTCTGAGCCGATTGGTATACTTTAAGGTGGGTATAGGACCAATATTGTTGTGCGTTACAAACATCAGCACAAACCCAATATACCCTCCCCACTAAAGTGGTGTATAGTATAAAAAACAATGTGGGTCTTATGCCTTTAGATAGCGTAATCATAGTCAAATTCTTTAAAATCTTTATTTGGAGATCAGATTATTTATTTACCATAAATTATTGCCTGATTATGCATTACACAGAATAGCCCTTTTTCCCTTAATTTATTACAATTTCTATAATATAATTAATACTCCTAATCATCCGATTTACAAATAATTTAAACTAAAAATTATTGCTCAAATGTTTAAACGTTCTTCATCGTTTAAACTTTAAGGTTAGAAGGATATTCATGCAATTGGTTATGGGTCCACTAAATCATAAAATTTTCTTTGTTTTAATATTCATGCATACAAAAGCGTTTGGTGGTTCTGATGGTGCGAATCAATAATTTATTAAAGGCGATTATTATCGCTTTTGTTTTGCGTGCAGGGGCAATTTAGTATAATTTTTGTTATTGCTGTTATTGTTGTTACTTTATCAGTCTGTTATTGTTACTTTACCAGTCTGCTTTACTGCCAACTAGGCAGTCCCTCAGCCAGCCAAGCAACCAGCCTCTTAATGAAAACATTTAGTAGTTGTGGCTGCGGTTGTTTTATGTTGCTGGGGTATTGCCATCATTGTATGTTGTTGAGGTTTATTTTTGCCGCTACTTAAAACAAAATATGTGCTAAATATTGGTAGTTTATTGTTGTTGTACTATTTAGCATATAATTATATGGCGGCTTAAGCAGTGGGTTTTGTTATTTTCCAGCAGTTCTTGTAACTAATTGGAGCAAAAAAATCAAGACTGGTTATGTAAGTCATATTAGGGAATATTGAAGACATAGTTTGTAGTCTGTTCTAACATGGTCAGAAAAGGTAATACAACTTTCTACACCTTTAAAACTACTGGGTTATTATTCCGACATACTACTGGTTGATAATTCTTGTCCATGAATTGGCTTAATATAAATTATTATTTTTTCTAAAAACAGATTCAAGTCTTTAGGGTATTTCTACTGTTTTATATTTAAATGCGTTAAAATATAATTTGTAGTGTTGAGTTGCCTTACTACATTACAATATACTACAGTTCAAACTAATGTATAACATGCACCCAAGCAGTGGCACAAATTCGCCGACTGCAATTACTGTTCTTCGAAGCGATGATCGAGGGTTAGAACCATGGAGTTTCACCTCTTTTATCTCTTTATATTCTCTTAGTACATGCAGGCTTCCATCTGTCAATGCTCCAACACAATTTCAACGTGAAATGACTGAAATTATCCACTCGATTTCATTCACTTATGTCCCAAACTCAGGGGATTACTATATCTCCTGATTTCGGCATTAAACATGATCGATGAATAAGTTGCCAAACTAAGATGCTCCACTGTTACCACTTACATAATATCCAGAATTCTCTGGCTCTTTCCTTCGTGGAATGTTTTAACCCTTAGGCCCATAATTACAAATTGGCAATAACTAAAGGTATGATTAATTAATCCTTTATGTAAGTTAGTTAGTAAGTTAGTTAGTTAGTTAGTTAGTTAGTTAGTTACTCAGTCAGTCAGTCAGTCAGTCAGTCAGTCAGTCAGTCAGTCAGTCAGTCAGTCAGTCAGTCAGTCAGTCAGTCAGTCAGTCAGTCAGTCAGTCAGTCAGTCAGTCAGTCAGTCAGTCAGTCAGTCAGTCAGTCAGTCAGTCAGTCAGTCAGTCAGTCAGTCAGTCAGTCAGTCAGTCAGTCAGTCAGTCAGTCAGTCAGTCAGTCAGTCAGTCAGTCAGTCAGTCAGTCAGTCAGTCAGTCAGTCAGTCAGTCAGTCAGTCAGTCAGTCAGTCAGTCAGTCAGTCAGTCAGTCAGTCAGTCAGTCAGTCAGTCAGCAGTCAGTCAGTCAGTCAGTCAGTCAGTCAGTCAGTCAGTCAGTCAGTCAGTCAGTCAGTCAGTCAGTCAGTCAGTCGTCCAGTCAGGCTCACGTCAGTCAGTCCGTCAGGTCATCAGTCAGTCAGTCAGTCAGTCAGTCAGTCAGTCAGTCAGTCAGTCAGTCAGTCAGTCAGTCCAGTCAGTCAGT